>NC_053024.1:430468603-430682057 GCF_003073215.2 Triticum urartu | reverse complement strand
TTCCGTTCAATCTATCATAGAGTTCGTACCAGAATAACACCTTAAGACACAAATCAACCAAAACCCTAATGTCACCTAGATACTCCAATGTCACCTCAAGTATCCGTGGGTATGATTATATGATATGCATCACACAATCTCAGATTCATCTATTCAACCAACACAAAGAACTTCAAAGAGTGCCCCAAAGTTTCTACCGGAGAGTCAAGACGAAAACGTGTGCCAACCCCTATGCATAAGTTCACGTGGTCACGGAACTCGCAAGTTGATCACCAAAACATACATCAAGTGGATCACATGATATCCCATTGTCACCACAGATAAGCATGTGCAAGACAGACATCAAGTGTTCTCAAATCCTTAAAGACTCAATCCTATAAGACAACATCAAAGGGAAAACTCAATTCATCAGAAGAGAGTAGAGGGGGGTGTAACACCCACGATGCGGCTATATCTCCCACATGCCGGAGCACGACTTAGAGGCATAACCGCATAGTAGGCATGTCGCAAGAGGGGTAATCTTTATACATCCCATGTACTGAATAAGAAAGGGATACGAGTTGTCTTACAATCGCCACTTCAAACAATACATAAATATGGCATTACGTCATCCAGAATACAATCAAGGTCCGACTACGGAACCAAATAAAGAAAGACAATCGCAAATGCTAGATCCCCGATCGACCCCAACTGGGCTCCACTACTGATCAACTGGAAACGAAACAAGACTACGAACACGATCTTCATCGAGCCCCCACATGAGCTCGGTTGCGTCCCCTGCACTGGCATCATCGGCACCTGCATCTGTTTTGGAAGTATCTGTGAGTCACAGGGACTCAACAATCTCACACCCGCGCGATCAAGACTATTTAAGCTTAAGGTTAGGAAAAGGGTAGTGAGGTGGAGCTGCAGAAAGCACTAGCATATATGGTGGCTAACATACGCAAATAAGACCAAGAAGAGAAGAAAAGCATGGTCGTGAACTAGAAGTGATCAAGAAGTGATCCTGAAACTACTTACGTTCAAGCATAACATAAGAACCGTGTTCACTTCCCGGACTCCGCCGAAAAGAGACCATCACGGCTACACACACGGTTGATGTATTTTAATTAAGTCAAGTGTCAAGTTCTCTACAACAAGACATTAACAAATTCCCATCTACCCATAACCGCGGGCACGGCTTTCAAAAGTTCAAAACCCTGCAGGGGTGTCCCAACTTAGCCAATCACAAGCTCTCACTGTCAACGAAGGATATTCCTTCTAGTGGGAAGACTCGATCAGTCTTGGAATCCCGGTTACAAGACATTTTGACAATGGTAAAACAAGACCAGCAAAGCCGCCCGCTGTGCCGACAAATCCCGATAGGAGCTGCACATATCTCATTCTCAGGGCACACTGGATGAGCCAGACGTGGGGTTGGCATAGACCCTGGTTGCCCAGGGGGCGCCAGACATTGCTTAGGTTGGACCAACACTTAGAGAAGCACTGGCCCGGGGGGGTTAAAATAAAGATGAACCTCTAGAGCGCGACTCCCAAGGGAAGAGTAGGTGGTGGTGAGGCAAATGGTAAAACCAAGGTTGGGCCTTGCTGGAGGAGTTTTATTCAAGGCGAACTTTCAAGGGGTTCCCATTATCACCCAACTGCATAAGGAACGGAAAATCAAGGAACATAACACCGGTATGACGGAAACTAGGGCGGCAAGATTGGAACAAAACACCAGGCATAAGGCCGAGCCTTCCACCCTTTACCAAGTATATAGGTGCATTAATTAAATAAGAGATATTGGGATATCCCAACAATAACCATGTTCCAGCATGGAACAAACTTCATCTTCATCTTCACCTGCAACTAGCAACGCTATAAGAGGGGCTGAGCAAAGTGGTAACATAGCCAAACAACGGTTTGCTAGGAAAGGTGGGTTAGAGGCTTGACATGGCAATATGGGAGGCATGATAAGGCAAGTGGTAGGTATCGTGGCATAGCAATAGAGAGAGAAACTAGCAAGCAAAGATAGAAGTGGTTTTGAGGTATGGTCATCTTGCCTGCAAAGTTCTCAGAGTTGACAAAAGCTTGATCCTCGTAAGGGTACTCAACGGGCTCCTCGATCACGCACTCGCCTCCCGGCTCTGCCCAAGGCAAGAACACAAGCAAAAGAGCCAACAATCAATCACGGTGCAATGCGCAAGCAACATGATGCAGAACATGGCATGCTATGCGAGATGTGATATGCAATGCATATGCATGCTCCAGAAGGAAAAGATTGAACCAGGCCTCAACTTGGAAAACCAAGAGTGCCGCTGGAAATGTGAGATGATTCCGGTCGAAATCGATATAAAGATCGCCGGAATCAGAGGCACGGTTTGCAAATGGCAAGCAAAACAAGATTGGCACAATTCTGCAATTAACAACACGATGCCAACTAGAATGCAACAAGAAACTAAGCTACTGCACTCCATCATAGCAACAAAGCACATGGCAGTAATCTACTCAAGATGCTTGAAAAAATATGAACACTGAGCTACGGCTAAATCACACAAGAGCAGGTTCAAACAAGCATGGCAAAAGTGCAAAAGATATCAGCATCACAGACTTAGTGAAAACTACAACATGCCAGGAAATAACATCAAGAAGCAAAGTTTAGAGCAAGGTAACAACATGCTACAAGATCAGATCATAGCAATACAAGGCATGGCATGAATCTACTCAAAGTATATAACAAAAGTCTCGTACTGACCATAAGCCAAAAGGGCACAGAAAACAAGATGGCACCCATGTAAACATAGCAAGTTTCGTTAATAGATTTAGACTTAGCAGAAAACTGGACATGGCATAAACAGAATTATGAAGATATGTTTGCGAGCTCAATGCACTCAACACAAGGCATTGCATGACAAGATAAGCATACTACCAGCAAGAAGACATTATCATGAAGCTAACCATGGCAATAACAAGCTCATAGCGTGCCTGGATCAACTACAACAACCTTGGCAAAATTGATTAACATGTAAACAATCTGCCAGGAACATTTTATAGAAAAAGTAGAGCAAGATTGAGTCATGCTAGGGCACTCCATAAATGCAAACAGGGGCATGGATGGATAGAGCACAACCATATGCCAAAATCATCCTTACTGAACATACTCAAAAGAGGCATGAAACTTACTGTAGCAACATGAATACATGGCATAAAAATAACAGCAGACAAAGACTTAGCCAAAATCCTGAGATCCTGAAATCAGCAATATCATGAGAGCTACTTTGCATGCTTGTGCTAGTCACCACATTGATCACAAAAATACATGGTGTACACCCATGTAAAGATGGCATGGCATAGCCCAAAACACATGTAGGGCTCAAGTTCATAGGAGTCACACACTAATCATGGCAAAAATGACAAATGCCCATAATCTGTCAAGAAACAGAAACTAACATTATATAGCACTCTTGCAACATCATTTGAGGCATCAAGATGGACTCAAAAAAGCATGGTGCAATGGAATGAAATGAAGAACACATCCAGACGAACAAATTGATATCTCACACGCGCAAAATGGAGCTATGGATGATGTGGTATGGTGCGATGAACATGGCAAAAGAATATGCAGAAAAAGACTTAGTGAAGGAAAAGAGGTCAACCCTAGATATTTTTGGATCCAGATCTGAGACACGGTTCCCGAGGTTCGTCGGGGAGGAGGTTCGCCGGTGGCCGGAGTCGAGGATGGCTGCCGGAGACTCGCCGGAGAGGGAGTGGACTCGCCGGAGATGAAGTGGAGGCGGCCGTGGAGGAGGTCGCCGGGGTGAGCGCAGCGTGCTCGGCGGCGGGCGGCGTGGTGGCTGGCGGCGACGGGCGGCGGAGGGCACGGGCGGCACGCGGAGGAGCGGGCAGCGGTGGGTGGCGGGCGTGGGCGGCGCGGAGGAGCGGGCCCGCGGGGGCCAGCGTCGGGCCTGGCGGCGGACGCGTCCGGCGCCGTCCGGACGTGTCCGGCGCGGAGAGGGATTAGGTTAGGGTTTCAGGACCCGGAATTTCGGAGGGGGAGACCTATTTATAGATAGAGGGAGCTAGGAGAGTCCAAATGGAGTGCGGTTTTCGGCCACGCGATCGTGATCGAACGGCCGAGAGGATGGAGGGGGTTTAGCTGGGTTTTGGGCCACTATGGAGGGGTGTTGGGCTGCAACACACACGAGGCCTTTATGGTTCCCCGATTAACCGTTGGAGTATCAAACGGACTCCAAATGGCACGAAACTTTACAGGCGGTCTACCGGTGGTGTACTAAGGACGCTTGGAAAATCTCGGTCCATTCCAAGAACGTTTAACACCCACACACGAAAATAGGCAAAACGGGACGCCGGAGGACGTAGGAGTGTCGGATTGCAAAACGGACAACGGGGAAAATGCTCGGATCCATGAGACGAACACATATGCAAATGCGATGCACATGATGACATGATATGAAATGCATGACACACAAACAAATGATATGGCAACAACAGCGAATAACTGGAAGACACCTGGCACAACGGTCTCGGGGTGTTACAGGGAGAAACATCATAACATCCAACTATAATAGCAAAGCTCGCGATACATCAAGATCGTATCACCTCAAGAACACGAGAGAGAGAGAGAGAGAGAGATCAAACACATAGCTACTGGTACATACCCTCAGCCCTGAGGGAGAACTACTCCCTCCTCGTCATGGAGAGCACCGGGATGATGAAGATGGCCACGAGAGAGGGATTCCCTGTGGAAATATGCCCTAGAGGCAATAATAAATTAAGTTATTATTATATTTCCTTGTTCATGATAATCGTTTATTATCCATGCTATAATTGTATTGATAGGAAACTCAGATACATGTGTGGATACATAGACAACACCATGTCCCTAGTAAGCCTCTAGTTGACTAGCTCGTTGATCAATAGATGGTTACGGTTTCCTGACCATGGACATTGGATGTCATTGATAACGGGATCACATCATTAGGAGAATGATGTGATGGACAAGACCCAATCCTAAGCATAGCACTAGATCGTGTAGTTCGTATGCTATAGCTTTTCTAAGTCAAGTATCATTTCCTTAGACCATGAGATTGTGCAACTCCCGGATACCGTAGGAATGCTTTGGGTGTATCAAACGTCACAACGTAACTGGGTGACTATAAAGGTGCATTACAGGTATCTCCGAAAGTGTCTGTTGGGTTGGCACGAATCGAGAATGGGATTTGTCACTCCGTGTAAACGGAGAGGTATCTCTGGGCCCACTCGATAGGACATCATCATATGCGCAATGTGACCAAGGAGTTGATCACGGGATGATGTGTTACGGAACGAGTAAAGAGACTTGCCGGTAACGAGATTGAACAAGGTATCGGTATACCGACGATCGAATCTCGGGCAAGTACAATACCGCTAGACAAAGGGAATTGTATACGGGATTGATTAAGTCCTTGACATCATGGTTCATCCGATGAGATCATCGTGGAACATGTGGGAGCCAACATGGGTCCACATCCCGCTGTTGGTTATTGACCGGAGAACGTCTCGGTCATGTCTGCATGTCTCCCGAACCCGTAGGGTCTACACACTTAAGGTTCGATGACGCTAGGGTTGTAAAGGAAGTTTGTATGTGGTTACTGAATGTTGTTCGGAGTCCCGGATGAGATCCCGGACATCACGAGGAGTTCCGGAATGGTTCGGAGGTAAATATTTATATATAGGAAGTCCTGTTTCGGCCATCGGGACAAGTTTCGGGGTCATCGGTATTGTACCGGGACCACCGGAAGGGTCCCGGGGGCCCACCGGGTGGGGCCACCTACCCCGGGGGCCACATGGGCTGTAGGGGGTGCGCCTTGGCCTACATGGGCCAAGGGCACCAGCCCCAAGAGGCCCATGCGCCTGGGGAAACCCTAAAGGAAGAGTCCCAGCAGGGGAAGGCACCTCCTAGGTGCCTTGGGGGGGAGGACTCCTCCCCTGGCCGCCGCCCCCTTGGAGATTGGATCTCCTAGGGGCTGGCGCACCCCCCCCTTGGGATCCCTATATATAGTGGGGTAGGAGGGCCTCTCAAACACCCCTTATGCCTTTGGTGCAGCCCCTCCCTCTCTCCCAAGTTCTTCTCCTCTACTGCGGTGCTTGGCGAAGCCCTGCAGGATTGCCACGCTCCTCCACCACCACCACGCCGTTGTGCTGCTGTTGGATGGAGTCTTCCTCAACCTGTCCCTCTCTCCTTGCTGGATCAAGGCATGGGAGACGTCACCGGGCTGTACGTGTGTTGAACGCGGAGGTGCCGTGCGTTCGGCACTTGGTCATCGGTGATTTGAATCACGTCGAGTACGACTCCATCAACCCCGTTCACTTGAACGCTTCCGCTTAGCGATCTACAAGGGTATGTGGATGCACTCTCCTTCCCCTCGTTGCTAGTCTCTCCATAGATAGATCTTGGTGACACGTAGGAAAATTTTGAATTTCTGCTACATTCCCCAACAGTGGCATCATGAGCTAGGTCTATTGCGTAGATTCTATGCACGAGTAAAACACAAAGTAGTTGTGGGCGTTGATTTTGTTCAATATGCTTGCCGTTACTAGTCTTATCTTGATTCGGCGGCATCGTGGGATGAAGCGGCCCGGACCGACCTTACACGTACTCTTACGTGAGACTGGTTCCACCGACTGACATGCACTAGATGCATAAGGTGGCTAGCGGGTGTCTGTCTCTCCTACTTTAGTCGGATCGGATTCGATGAAAAGGGTCCTTATGAAGGGTAAATAGAAATTGGCATATCACGTTGTGGTTTTGCGTAGGTAAGAAACGTTCTTGCTAGAAACCCATAGCAACCACGTAAAACATGCAAACAACAATTAGAGGACGTCTAACTTGTTTTTGCAGGGTATGCTATGTGATGTGATATGGCCAAAAGGATGTGATGAATGATATATGTGATGTATGAGATTGATCATGTTATTGTCAAGGGAATCACGACTTGCATGTCAATGACGAGTCAACTTCAAGAAGACACGATGATGGAGATCATGGTGTCGTGCAGGTGACGATGATGATCATGGAGCCCCGAAGATGGAGATCAAAAGGAGCAATATGATATTGGCCATATCATGTCACTATTTGATTGCATGTGATGTTTATCATGTTTATACATCTTATTTGCTTAGAACGACGGTAGTAAATAAGATGATCCCTTACAACAATTTCAAGAAGTGTTCTCCCCTAACTGTGCACCGTTGCTACAGTCCGTCGTTTCTAAGCACCACGTGTTAATCGGGTGTGATGGATCCTTACGTTCACATACAACGGGTGTAAGATAGTTTTACACATGCAAAAACAGTTAGGGTTAACTTGACGAGCCTAGCATGTACAGACATGGCCTCGGAACACAGAAGACCGAAAGGTCGAGCATGAGTCGTATAGAAGATACGATCAACATGAAGATGTTCACCGACGTTGACTAGTCCGTCTCACGCACAGATCGGACACGGCCTAGTTGACTCGGATCATGTAATCACTTAGATGACTAGAGGGATGTCTATCTGAGTGGGAGTTCATAAGATGAACTTAATTATCCTGAACATAGTCAAAAAGGATTTTGCAAATTATGTCGTAGCTCGCTCTTCAATTCTACTGTTTAGATATGTTCCTAGAGAAAATTTAGTTGAAAGTTGATAGTAGCAATTATGCGGACTAGGTCCGTAAACTGAGGATTGTCCTCATTGCTTCATAGAAGGCTTATGTCCTTAATGCACCGCTCAGTGTGCTGAACCTCGAACGTCGTCTGTGGATGTTGCGAACATCTGACATACACGTTTTGATAACTACGTGATAGTTCAGTTAAACGGTTTAGAGTTGAGGCACCGAAGACGGTTTTGAAACGTCATGAAACATATGAGATGTTTTGAGGGCTGAAATTGGAATTTCAGGCTCGTACCCACGTCAAGAGGTATAAGACCTCCGACGATTTTCTTAGCCTACAAACTAAGGAGAAAAGCTCAATTGTTGAGCTCGTGCTCGGATTGTCTGAGTACAACAATCATTTGAATCAAGTGGGAGTTGATCTTCCAGATAAGATAGTGATGTTTCTCCGAAGTCATTACCACCAAGCTGCTAGAGCTTCGTGATGAACTATAATATATCGGGGACATGTATGATGATCCTTGAGATGTTCGTGATGTTTGACACCACAAAAGTAGAAATCAAGAAGGAGCATCAATTGTTGATGGTTGGTGAAACCACTAGTTTCAAGAAGGGCAAGGGCACGAAGGGATACTTCATAAAACAGCAATTCAGCTGCTGCTCTAGTGAAGAAACTCAAGGTTGAACCCAAACCCGAGACTAAGTGCTTCTGTAATAAAGGGAACAGCCACTGGAGCAGAATTACCCTAGATACTTGGAAGATTAGAAGGCTGGCAAGGTCGATAGAAGTATATTGGATATACATTATGTTAATGTGTACTTTACTAGTACTCCTAGTAGCACCAGGGTATTAGATACCGGTTCGGTTGCTAAGTGTTAGTAACTCGAAATAAAAGCTACGGAATAAACGGAGACTAGCTAAAGGTGAGCTGACGATATGTGTTGGAAGTGTTCTCAATGTTGATATGATCAAGCATCGCATGCTCCCTCTACCATCGAGATTGGTGTTTGCGTTGAGCATAGACATGATTGGATTATGTCTATCGCAATACGGTTATTCATTTAAGGAGAATAATGGTTACTCTGTTTATTTGAATAATACCTTCAATGGTCTTACACCTAAAATGAATGGTTTATTGAATCTCGATCGTAGTGATACACATGTTCATGCCAAAAGATAGTAATGATAGTACCACCTACTTGTGGCACTGCCACGTAAGTCATATCGGTATAAAACGCATGAAGAAGCTCCATGTTGATGGATCTTTGGGCTCACTCATTTTTGAAAAGTTTGGGACATGCGAACCATGTCTATTGGTATATATGCATGAAGAAACTCCATGCAAATGGACCGTTTTGTACTCGCTTGATTTTGAATCACTTGAGACATACAAATCATACCACATGGGCAAGATGACTGAAAGCCTCATTTTCAGTAAAATGGAACAAGAAAGCAACTTGTTGGAAGTAATACATTTTTGATGTGTGCAGTCCAATGAGTGCTGAGGCATGTAGTGGATATCGTTATGTTCTTACTTCACAGATGATTTGAGTAGATGTTGAGTATATTTACTTGATGAATCACGAGTCTGAATTATTGAAAGGTTCAAGTAATTTCAGGGTGAAGTTGAAAGATCGTCGTGACAAGAGGATAAAATATCTATGATATGATCATAGAGATGAATATCTGAATTACGAGTTTGGCACAGAATTAAGACATTGTGGAAATTGTTTCACAACTGATACAGCCTGGAACACCATAGTGTGATGGTGTGTCCGAACATCATAACTGCACCCTATTGGATATGATGCATACCATGATGTCTCTTATCAAATTACCACAATAGTTTATGGGTTAGGCATTAGAGACAACCACATTCACTTTAAATAGGGCACCACGTAATTCTGATGAGATGACACCGTATGAATTATGGTTTAGAGAAACCTAAGCTGTCATTTCTTAAAAGTTTGGGACTGCGACGCTTATGTGAAAAAGTTTCAGGCTGATAAGCTCGAACCTAAAGCGGATAAATGCATCTTCATAGGACACCCGAAACAGTTGGGTATACCTCCTGTCTCAGATTCGAAAGCAATAAGGGATTGTTTCTAGAATCAGGTCCTTTCTCGAGGAAAAGTTTCTCTCGAAAGAATTGAGTGGGAGGATGGTGGAGACTTGATGAGGTTATTGAACCATCTCTTCAACTAGTGTGTGGCAGGGCACAGGAAGTTGTTCCTGTGGCACCTACACCAATTGAAGTGGAAGCTTATGATAGTGATCATGAAACTTCAGATCAAGTCACTACCAAACCTCGTGGGATGACAAGGATGCGTACTACTTCAGAGTGGTACGTAATCCTGTCTTGGAAGTCATGTTGCTAGACAACAATGAACCTACGAGCTATGGAGAAGCGATGGTGGGCCCGGATTCCGAGAATGGCTCGATGGTCGTAAGGCTATTGAGTGCAGATGGATTTTAAAAGGAAGACGGACAATGATGGTAAATGTCACCATTAAGAAAGCTCGACTTGTCGTTAAGATGTTTTCCGACAAGTTCAAAGAGTTGACTACGATGAGACTTTCTCACTCGTAGCGATGCTAAGAGTCTGTTGGAATTATATTAGCGATTACTGCATTATTTATGAAATCTTGCAGATAGGATGTCAAAACATTGTCTCCTCGACGTTTTTTTGAGGAAAGGTTGTATGTGATACAACCGGAAGGTTTTGTCAATCCTGAAAGATTGCTAATAAGTATGCAAAGCTCCAGCAATCCTTCTGAGGACTAGAGTAAGCATCCCGGAGTTGGAATGTATGCTTTGATGAGATGATCAAAGATTTTGGGTGTATACAAAGTTTATGAGAAACTGGTATTTCCAAAGAAGTGAGTGGGAGCACTATAGAATTTCTGATGAATATATGTTGTTCATCGGAAATGACGTAGAATTTCTGGAAAGCATATAGGGATATTTGGGAACTGTTTTTCAATGAAAACCTGGATTAAGCTATTTGAACATCGAGCATCAAGACCTATAAGGATAGATCAAAACGCTTAATGGTACTTTCAAATGAGCACATACCTTGACATGATCTTGAAGGTGTTCAAGATGGATCAGTCAAAGAAGGAGTTCTTGCCTGAGTTGTAAGGTATGAAGTTAAGACTTAAAGCTCGACCACGGCAGAATAGAGAGAAAGGACGAAGGTCGTCCCCTATGCTTAAGACATAGGCTCTACAGTATGCTATGCTGTGTGCCGCACCTGAAGTGTGCCTTGCCATGAGTCAGTCAAGGGGTACAAGAGTAATCCATGAATCGATCACAAGACAGCGGTCATAGTTATCCTTAGTAACTAGTGGACTAAGGAATTTTCTCGATTATGGAGGTGGTAAAAGAGTTCGTCGTAAAGGGTTACGTCGATGCAAGCTTAACACCTATCCGGATAGCTCTGAGTAGAGATACCGGATACGTATAATGGAGCAACAATTTAGAATAGCTCCAAGTAGAACAGTTATTTGGAATAGCTCCAAATAGAGCGTGGTAGCTGCATCTAGGAGATGACATAAAGATTTGTAAAGCACACACGGATCTGAAAGGTTCAGACCCGTTGACTAAAACCTCTCTCACAAGCAACATGATCAAACCCAAAACTCATTGAGTGTTAATCACATAGTGATGTGAACTAGATTATTGACTCTAGTAAACTCTTTGGATGTTGGTTACATGGCGATGTGACCTATGAGTGTTAATCACATGGCGATGTGAACTAGATTATTGACTCTAGTGCAAGTGGGAGACTGTTGGAAATATGCCCTAGAGGCAATAATAAATTAAGTTATTATTATATTTCCTTGTTCATGATAATCGTTTATTATCCATGCTATAATTGTATTGATAGGAAACTCAGATACATGTGTGGATACATAGACAACACCATGTCCCTAGTAAGCCTCTAGTTGACTAGCTCGTTGATCAATAGATGGTTACGGTTTCCTGACCATGGACATTGGATGTCATTGATAACGGGATCACATCATTAGGAGAATGATGTGATGGACAAGACCCAATCCTAAGCATAGCACTAGATCGTGTAGTTCGTATGCTATAGCTTTTCTAATGTCAAGTATCATTTCCTTAGACCATGAGATTTGTGCAACTCCCGGATACCGAGAATGCTTTGGGTGCATCAAAAACGTCACAACGTAACTGGGTGACTATAAAGGTGCATTACAGGTATCTCCGAAAGTGTCTGTTGGGTTGGCACGAATCGAGACTGGGATTTGTCACTCCGTGTAAACGGAGAGGTATCTCTGGGCCCACTCGGTAGGACATCATCATATGCGCAATGTGACCAAGGAGTTGATCACGGGATGATGTGTTACGGAACGAGTAAAGAGACTTGCCGGTAACGAGATTGAACAAGGTATCGGTATACCGATGATCGAATCTCGGGCAAGTACAATATCGCTAGACAAAGGGAATTGTATACGGGATTGATTAAGTCCTTGACATCATGGTTCATCCGATGAGATCATCGTGGAACATGTGCGAGCCAACATGGGTATCCAGATCCCGCTGTTGGTTATTGACCGGAGAACGTCTCGGTCATGTCTGCATGTCTCCCGAACCCGTAGGGTCTACACACTTAAGGTTCGATGACGCTAGGGTTGTTAAGGAAGTTTGTATGTGGTTACTGAATGTTGTTCGGAGTCCCGGATGAGATCCCGGACGTCACGAGGAGTTCCGGAATGGTCCGGAGGTAAATATTTATATATAGGAAGTCCTGTTTCGGCCATCGGGACAAGTTTCGGGGTCATCGGTATTGTACCGGGTCCACCGGAAGGGTCCCGGGGGCCCACCGGGTGGGGCCACCTACCCCGGGGGCCACATGGGCTGTAGGGGGTGCGCCTTGGCCTACATGGGCCAAGGGCACTAGCCCCAAGAGGCCCATGTGCCTGGGGAAACCCTAAAGGAAGAGTCCCAGCAGGGGAAGGCACCTCCTAGGTGCCTTGGGGGGGAGGACTCCTCCCCTGGCCGCCGCCCCCTTGGAGATTCGATCTCCTAGGGGCTGGCGCACCCCCCCTTGGGATCCCTATATATAGTGGGGTAGGAGGGCCTCTCAAACACCCCTTATGCCTTTGGTGCAGCCCCTCCCTCTCTCCCAAGTTCTTCTCCTCTACTGCGGTGCTTGGCGAAGCCCTGCAGGATTGCCACGCTCCTCCACCACCACCACGCTGTTGTGCTGCTGTTGGATGGAGTCTTCCTCAACCTGTCCCTCTCTCCTTGCTGGATCAAGGCATGGGAGACGTCACCGGGCTGTACGTGTGTTGAACGCGGAGGTGCCGTGCATTCGGCACTTGGTCATCGGTGATTTGAATCACGTCGAGTACGACTCCATCAACCCCGTTCACTTGAACGCTTCCGCTTAGCGATCTACAAGGGTATGTAGATGCACTCTCCTTCCCCTCGTTGCTAGTCTCTCCATAGATAGATCTTGGTGACACGTAGGAAAATTCTGAATTTCTGCTACGTTCCCCAACATTCCCCCTCCGGCAGGGTGCCAGAATGGGTCTAGATTGGTTTTTGGTGGCTACGGAGGCTTCTGGCGGCAGAACTCCCGATCTATTCTTCTCCCCGATGTTTTTAGGGTATATTGATATATATAGGCAAAATAAGTCGGTCAGGGGAGCCACGAGGGGCCCATGAGGGTGGGGGCGCCCAGGGGGTAGGGCGCGCCTTCCTGCCTCGTGCCTCCCTCGAAGCTTCCCTGACATCTACTCCAAGTCTCCTGGATTGCTTCCGTTCCAAAAATAAGTTCTGTGAAGTTTCAGGTCAATTGGACTCTGTTTGATTTTCCTTTTCTGCGGTACTCTAAAACAAGGAAAAAACAGAAACTGGCACTAGGCTCTAGGTTAATAGGTTAGTCCCAAAAATCATATAAAATAGCATATAAATGCATATAAAACATCCAAGGTTGATAATATAATAGCATGCAACAATAAAAAATTATAGATACGTTGGAGACGTATCATATAATAGTTAGTACCATCTTGTAGTGAACTGATGTCTTCTTCATTGTGCAGACAAAGATCTTGTTGTGTTTTGTCGCTAATTTCTTTATCCTAACAATCTTTCTGAGTTTCTTGATTTGATTGATATTCATGGACAACTCATTTCCCCATATGCAAAAAGGTCGAACAATGGGTCAAAACCTCTGACACCAGGACCTACATGTGCAAGACCAAATTGTTAAAAACCAAAATATTAGAATGGTTCCTGCAATTGCACAATAATGTGCTATTAGAGAACAGACCATGCATGTGCTAACCTCGATTGTAAACCTCGGTGCTTCCCACTGTTTCCCTGCAACACATATAAGATAGTTAGTCATCAGGTTAAGTAAGGGTTCGCATGCTATCAGTAAAATATGTGGATAAAAAATAAGCACATTGCAGATTCATCAGATTAATTCAAGCCACATGGAAAACCCATTTACCCAAACCAAGCATGATTAAGAACTAGGAAATATAGCACTTATATATGTTTCTCATGTATTAAGTGCAGCCAAATTCGATTTATTCCTCACATGCACAACAATACAAAATTCTACCCATGACAATTGGGCATTGCATTGCAGAACTGAACCAAGCAGTTAACTAAACACCACAACAAATGAACCAAACATTAACTGAGCACCACATTGCACAATATAACATACTCCTAATAGAAGATCAGACAGTTAACCAAAAAATTAACTACAGCCAATTGTAGCAATTGTATTTGTTTCTCATGTATTTACTACAGCCAAATTCAATTTATTCCACACATGGTATACACTAACAGAATGCACCCAGAACTATTGAACATCGCATTGCAGAATTGAACCAAACAGTTAACTAAGCACCACAACACAAATGAACCAAACGTTAACTGAGCATCACATTGCACAATGTATAACCAAACCAAGCATGCTTGACAACTTGGAAATATAGAAATTGTATTCGTTTATCATGTATTTTGTAAAGATAAATTCGATTTATTTCTCACATGGAAGACAATACAAAATTGCATCCTGAAGAATTGAACATCACATTTGCAGAATTGAACCAAACAGTTAACTGAAGACAACAACTAATTAACAAAACAGTTAATAAGTGAACACCACACTGCACGACATATAGAACATATACAATAGAGCAACAGATTGCATGGTAAAATTAGATAGCATAATTCACTAGAATTTGTGAAGGAAAGGCAGGAGCAGCACATGCAACGGGTAAACTGAGCATGCTTAACCGGTGTATCTAGCAAATGGCAAGGTGCTCCTCGAAAATATGGGGGTCGGCATGAATGGCAGCCATCGCGACCTCATCCGCGCGTGCGGCCACGATTTGCTTCTCCGCTGCCACATGCTCCTTGAGATCCTGGCTATACTACGTGCACCATGGCTTAGGGCGGCGCTTATTTGGTGGAGGGGTCGGTGATTTGGGTGGAAGGTGGCGTGCTCGCGCCGGCGGTCGGGGCATGTGGGATGTGGAAGGAGGAGGAGGATGGGGGTCAGGTGTGGATTACCTGCCTGGATAGACAAGGCCGAGCAGCGTGAAGGAGGGTCACCGACGAGGAGGCGGCGCTTCAAGCAAGGAGTGAAGGTTTCAACTTGGAAAGGAAGGCGGAAAGAGGGGAAATGTGGCTTTTGGTAAGGGGGGGGGGCGGGGAGGTAGATATTTCCGCGGAAGCCGAAAATTTGGAATCGCTTCAGCCAAAAAACTGGCGCGCAAAGTGTCATCAGACACGGTCCCTTATTCAGAACTGTGTACGATATGTGGACATCACAAACGATTCAGATAGCTTCACCCGTGTGTGATGAGTTTGAATGTCAAAAGTTTTGGTTCGAATTTCCACGGTTACAATGGTCATCCACGTCATTGCATAATTTGGGTACACAAAGGAGACTACATCACACCTACACTTCTTAATTGAGCAAGTTCAACAATTAAACAGAGCTAGCTGACATAATCATTACTCTAACAAATTAAAGACCACCGCTCTTAATTAAACAAAACAAAGAGTACTACTATGGTTGGTGCTCGTCGATCTCCGCCGACGCCTCCATGTCCAGCTCGCGCCTGACGGTCTCCTAGGGAAGGGGCTCCATGGCATCCATCGCACCATACTCGGCAAGCATCTCACCATCCGCGTCCACCATCTCTTTTGAAAAGGCTGCCACGAGCTGGGCGTGGGTGAACACGATCTGGGCTTGGACGGGCTCCGCCGTTGCAAGGTATGTGGCAGAGGAACCGACGGCTGCTCAAACGCTCTCGGCGCTTGCCAGCTCTTCGGCCGTGGGTTGCCGACCGTTGTCAGAGAAGCTTCATTCCATTTTTGCGGTGACCACCAGGAGCTGGGCGTGGGCGGAATCGACATGCTCATGGGCGGCATCCATTAGGGCTAAGGCTGCCGCTGCAGAATAGACAGTTGTTGTGCCGCTCTCGCCAGTTGCTATCCCCGAGGCGGATGTTGCCGCCGCCACCTGAGAAGAAACAGCGGCTGTTTGGGCTGCCTTTGCCGCCCGGTCGCAGATTGCGGCTGCGCTCATGCACCTTGTTAGCACGCGGATGGCGGCTGCGGCCGCGCTCTCGCCGGAGTGGGCCACCGAAGTTGCCCTCACGACGCGGGTCCACGTGCCCATCTTTCACCGGCGATGATTGAATAGTGAAATGATATTAGGGGAGCGAGCTAGTGTGCTTGAGACGCCGGCTGTGGACTGTAGCTGTCACACCTTCTCGCCTAAGCCATAAGCGTACTATACACCGACGGTGCTCGAGGATATTTTTTGATGCATCTCACACGGTTGCTGATAATAAACTGTGTGCGATCTACTTGATTTTTCATCTTGATTTGAATTACATAATGGAATCACAGCGGCAATGGACGGTTTTTGAATTGCTAGACCTTTTATCTGGAGTGAACATGCAACTATATGTGTGTCGTAAAAGAATTGGAATTATTCAGGGTTCATTTGAACATTTTATACATTAAATTGGTTTTCTAGCCATTTCATGTGCACAATTCAAAATTAAACTACATGCACATGCTCCAGTGCATATAAATTGGTTGAAAAATCAAATATGTGTCCTTGGGTGCATGCTTAGGTCCCATGCAAGAAATGGGAATGAATTTCAAACAACAGGGCACCGTTGATTGCCGGCAAAACATTGAGATGCCTGGTTTCTAAATTCTAGTAAATCCAAAACCCATCTGAAATTCATGAAACTTGCCATGCTATCATAGAGCGGCATCAACATGTTGTGGTAAAAAATTTGTCCCATTTGGGGTAGGTTTGGGTACATGCTTCTCACAAACCGGAGCTTCTCACAACAAGCATGATGGTTTTCGGTAGGGAACGACCCACCTTTGGGGACGAAACGATATCCATTGCCTCTTATTGCTTTCAAATTTTTTCTCGTGTCAACATAGAACAACAGGGGTGTTGTGTGATTTTTTGTGATTTTTGGGGTTCGTTTGGACATTTTTATGCATTAACTGAGTTTTCAATGCATTTATGTGCATAATTCAAATTTGAACTGCATGCAAATGCTCCAATGCATATAAATTGGTTGAAAAATAAAATTTGTGTCGTTGGGTGCATTCTTAGGTCCCATGCAATAAATGGGAATGGATTTCAAACACCAGGGCACCGTTGATTGCCGACAAAACATTGAGATGCCTGGTTTTTAAATTCTAGTCAATCCAAAACCCACCTGAAATTCATGAAACTTGGCATGCTATCATGGAGCGGTATCAACATGCCGTGGTAAATTTTTTGTCCCATTTGGGGCAGGTTTGGGTATATGCTTCTCACAAATCGGAGCTTCTCACAACAAGCAAGATGGTTTTCGGTAGGGAACGTCCCACCTTTGGGGACGAAACAATATCCATTGCATCTTATTGCTTTTCAAAAAAATTTCTCGTGTCAACATAGAACAGTAGGAGTGTTGTGTGACTTTTTTTGTTTTTTCGGGGTTCGTTTGGACATTTTTATGCATTAACTGAGTTTTCAATGCTTTGATGTGCATAATTCAAATTTAAACTACGTGCACATGCTCCAGTGCATATAAATTGGTTGTAAAATCAAATCTGTGTCCTTGGGTGCATGCTTAGGTCCCATGCAAGAATTGGGAATGAATTTCAAACACCAGGGCACCGTTGATTGCCGGCAAAACATTGAGATGCCTGGTTTTTAAATTCTAGTAAATCCAAAACCTGTCTGAAATTCATGAAACTTGGCATGCTATCATGGACCGGCATCAACATGTTGTGGTAAAATTTTTGTCCCATTTGGGGCAGGTTTGGGTATATGCTTCTCACAAACCGGAGCTTCTCACAATAAGCATGATGGTTTTCGGTAGGGAACGTCCCACCTTTGGGCACGAAACGATATCCATTGCCTCCTATTGCTTTCAAATTTTTTTCTCGTGTCAACATAGAACAACATGAGTGTTGTGTGAATTTTTGTGATTTTCCGGGGTTTGTTTGGACATTTTTATGCATTAACTGAGTTTTCAATGCATTTATGTGCATAATTCAAATTTGAACTACATGCACATGCTCAAGTGCATATAAATTGGTTGAAAAATCAAATATGTGTCCTTGGGGTGCATGCTTAGGTCCCATGTAAGAAATGAGAATGAATTTCAAACACCAGGGCACCGTTGATTGCCGGCAAAACATTGAGATGCCTGGTTTTTAAATTCTAGTAAATCCAAAACCCGTCTAAAATTCATGAAACTTGGCATTCTATCATGGAGCGGCATCAACATGTCGTGGTAAATTTTTTTCCCATTTGGGGCAGGTTTGGGTATATGCTTCTCACAAATCGGAGCTTCTCACAACAAGGATGATGGTTTTCATTAGGGAACGCCCCACCTTTGGGGACAAAATGATATCGATTGCCTCTTATCACTTTGAAATTTTTTCTCATGTCAACATAGAACAACAGGAATGTTGTGTGAATTTTCATGAATTTTTGGGGTTCATTTGGAAATTTTTATGCATTAACTGAGTTTTCAATGCATTTATGTGCATAATTGAAATTTGAACTACATGCACATGCTCCACTGCAGATAAATTGGTTGAAAAATAAAATTTGTGTCCTTGGGTGCATGCTTAGGTCCCATGCAAAAAATGGGAATGAATTTCAAACATCAGGGCACCGTTGATTGCCGGCAAAAAGTTGAGATGCCTGGTTTTTAAATTCTAGTAAATCAAAAACTCGTCCAAAATTCATGAAACTTGGCATGCTATCATGGAATGGCACCCGTCATGCTGTGGTATTTTTCATGTCCATTTTGAGAGAAGACGCACTCGAATAATGATAGCCAACAAAGGCATTTAAAAAAATAGCTGCCACTTTAATATCTCAAACATTTGTATAATTCAAACCATGTGCGTTCTTTTAACCATTCACGTGACGCCATGTTTCTTGGTTTTAATGGATGTAGGAGGTGTTGTGCGGACAACTGCTTGACCTTGACTGAACGGGAGGCGTGCGAGCGCCGTCTGGTGCGCAGGCTGACCGAGAGGCATGCAAGCTGTCCTCGAATGCGCAGGCTCACCGGGAAGCATGCGAGCTATACGCTGCGCAGGCTCACTGGGAAGCGAGCCCTTTGACTTCCATGGTTGCCCATGTGACAGCCTGGTTTTGCCCTCTGCTCTTTGCCTGATTTTTAGTTGAATTGATTTTGAAATTTGGAGTTTTGAATCCTTTCATATGGACTTAAACACTTGGGTACCCCTTGGCTTTCACCCAAGTGCCTCATTTCCCTCTCTAACTATCATTTCCTCTCTGGTTCAACTCAAAATAATATTTTGAATATTTTTCTTAAATGAAAAATATTCATTTCCTTCTCTTAAACCCTAGCTAGCTCAATATGCTCCAAAGCAACCCCTATTTTTCTTGCCCAAAAAAATCTGAGAAAATTCACAAATATTCTTTGAACCCTAGGGCACCTTCCTGAGAAAAAATATTTCACCACTTTTTGGAATATTTTTGCTACTAAAAATATTTTCTGTTCTGGACAGAAATGGTAGTTTCTACAGCAACTACCATTTTACTTGCTCCATTGTGGCTGATTTTTGTTGTGCATCATCACCTTAGTAGATGATTGCAAACCTCCAAAGCATAGCTCCCAACTCCAAGTAGTTTGACCACAGTAAGCTCTCAAAGTTACTGATCAGAAACTTACCAGGCAGTTGAAATCCATTCTACTGCGCCTGTGATCAAACACAAGTGTGGTAAATTCTAAAACTACCACGAACAACATGCCAGACATGGATTTTGGGCTTAGGTCAGCCTGAGGGCAGAGTTCACGCGGTGACCACACGTGTACACGATGCCAACCTGCATGTCGATGCGCTCTGCGTCGCGCCTGAGCTTTTGTTGCTCGCGTGCTCGCTTCCCCGTCTGCCTAGCCTTGCCAAAACGTGCCACAATCGTCGTCCTGAACCTCTTAACTCCCTCCTAGCGCTCACCGACGTCGGAGCTCGCCGCAGCGAGCACGGGCGCGGTCCTGCCAATGCAACAGTACGCGATGCACTGTGCTCGTCGCCTTCCCCTCGCCCTTGTGCTCGTCCTCGCTCACCCACAATTCTCGCGTGAGTTGCGTCGCCTTCTCCTCCTCTCACTGATGCCGTTCGTCGCCGGGCGCCGTGTCCAGGTGTCCACCGGCGGAGCCCGAACCCCCCTCGACGCTCGGCTATAAATAGAGCCCTCCCCAGCCTCCTCGAGCATCACCCACTCCCCCCACAGACCCCACTATCTTGTAGAAGCCGTAGCCCGGCCGGGCAGGCTGCGGGCCACTGTCCCCGAGTTCGAGCTTGCCGGAGATCCCCTCGGGTCGTCTGTGTAGCTCCAGCCCTCACAGGCCTGGGCAACCATTCCAGGGCCTCCGCCGCTCTTCGGTGGTGTTGTTCCGCCTGGTTGGAGCCCCTGGAGTCGCCCTGTTCGCCATCGTCTTCGTCTCCGGCGACATCCGCTCTTTGCCTCCGCTAGAGAGGTTGATTCTGACGCCGTCCGACCACTCCTAGCTACTCTACGAGTACGGGCAGGTGCGCCTCCGTCTCCTCTCTCGATCCCTCCCTCTCGTTTTGGCCAAGAAGCCCTCGTCGCCGACGTGTGCTCTAGCGAAGCCGCGCCATCCTCTGTTTCCTTCTCCCTCTTCCCCTCACCTAACTAGAGGGGCCCGCTAGTCAGGCACTCAGTATGCGCGCGAATCGGTACGAGTGGTGGCGCCCGCGAGGCTTTACGCCTTCAACATCACCCCCAAGTTTGTTTATTTAAATTCAAATTTCATATTTTACCAGAGAGCTTCAAACAGACAAAACACTTTAACCATAACTCCAAATGAATTCATTCTTTTTTGCATTGTGTTCTTTGTAAAGAAATCTAGCAGCTCACCAAAAATGGGATTTTTCCCTGCTCCCTAGATTTTCTGCTGAATTTCAGAAGGGTTCTTAATGTTTTCTTTTTGTGTTTATAAATATTTTCAGAGAGTGAAGCTTGTCTTGAGGATCATCAAGAGGCTTGTGAACCTCATCTTCACTAAGGCAAGCCACGACAACATTTTCATGGTGCCATTACAATATTTGTGATCTTTCAACTTAAATGAATGATTTAATGCATGCATTTAAATCACTATTATATATGTTATTTATATTTTGTTGTTTGTTTGTTTAAGTTGTCATGCTTACTTTACAGAAAGTTGGAAACTAAATAAGTTGGTAAAGTAACTAGAAGTAAAATTTTGTTATGAAAGAGTAATATGGTTATGAACATATGTATTTATATGGAGTTATTTTCTTGCATGAGTAAAAATTGATAAATTTGATAGAAAAGATTCTGTTTAAAGTGATGTTTACTCCTAACCAGAGGAGTGTCATGAGTTGTTGATGTTTATACTTAGTGTGGATATAGTTGACTCAGTCATTTTCGTTGATATGTGATGCATATATTAGTGTTGCATTTCATGGCATACTATGACACCGGTTCTTTTCATTTTAAGCTGAACCTGATAATAACCCAACTTTAATATATTGTTGCCCGGGTCATGGTGCCACTGAATCGAGTTTTTCCCAGTGCAACCACATTTGCCTTTATTGGAAGGCCTTTATTCGGTCCGTTGTCATGCCTCTGGTCGGTGCCTCCAACGAGGGACGGTTATGGGCGTGCGGTACCCTGGCCCGGTAAGCAGACATAACCTTGTGTGCCAGTTGTTGAGATTATGGTACCTTGTCCCCGTGTGGGACGTTTATGTTTTGGCCACGACGATGCTCGTTGGTGTCTATGGTAGACACGGGGCCACCCAGGACTAGCCCGATGGGGAATGAGTTGGAGTGGCCGGGAGAGTGTCGTGGCAATGGAAATGTTTCGTCGGAATGTTGTTGGTCCACCCGAATGGGAGTGTGAGGCTATGGGTTCCGTGGTGTGGGTACAGTGCGCTACCTCTGCAAAGTGTATTAATCTATCGATAGCTGAGTCCACGGTTACGGACATGCTTGAAAGTAGGTCACACCATGGGCCAATGTTTAATAAATCTTGCACACTAAGTTATGAACTTTGCACTGTTGATGATGGCGGGAAGGTCATCTTGCTGTTTGAGACCAAGTGTTGGTCGTGGTTGTGATTGCCGGAAGGATCACCATTTGAGACGGAATGTTGGTCATGGTTGTGGTCGCCGGAAAGATCACAAGGTATCCCTAGTTAAGACCATGAGGTTGGTACGGTTGTGATCCCAGAGCGATCACTGTTGGTAATCCAGTCCGAGGGACTTTTCTCACAAAAGCTTGATCACAGCATGTTGGATACCTTGTTGCATTATTAATAATTGGTTAATTATCATGATATTGTTTGCCATTATGTTTATGCTTGTTGTGAGCTTGCAAGTACATTCAATGTACTGACCTGGCATGTCATGCCAGATTTCAGGAAAGTCTCATTGGAAAGGAGTGCTGTCCGAGTCTAGATCATGTCCACATGGGTGTACCTGTGCTATGGAGTTCCGCTACGACGTTGTTCCGCTGCCGTGTAGTTGTTATGATCGAGGCCCCTTTATGTTCACTAAATAATGTGTATATTGTTCAGCCGCACCGTGTGTGCCGCTTGGCCTCGCCACCTGTTGTAATATAAACTTTGATCCGCTAGCATCAATAAAGTGGTTGTTTTCTGTACCAAGATTGTTGTGTGTTGCCAGAAGACATGGTCTATGGGCTGGCAATGCATGGTAAACCGGTTGCTATGAGCCGGGGTGCCACAACGCTTGGTATCAGAGCCGCGCTGACTGTAGGCCACGCTAGACTACGACATGTTAACTGGACGTTAGATATGAGTTTAAGTTGAGTGCCGGTAGCATTTGTAGCTGGTTGTTGCATTGCATACGCTTGTTTTATTTTTATGCTAACCTGCTAATGGTTGTGAGTGTAGATGGCTCCGGTTCCGTATCCATGCCAGTTGCAGCTGATGTCGTACATGTCGCCGCATCTTCTTCATAACGTGTGACGTCGGCTGTACCCCCTCAGTGATGACCCAGTCTATCGTGTGTACCGGGAGCGTCTAGCAGACTAAGTGCTGCGCACCAGTTCTGATTCCAGCACTTACACTCGTACCTCTCGGAGCGGTTACACTTCTACCTCTTCTCAGGCTGTCCAGTTTGCGGCATTCAAGGTTCTTGTCGAGCTTCGTTACCACGAGGTCCGAATGCAGAACCACCCAGGTTTTTACTACTACCCTTCTCTGCAAGACAATGGTCGTGTCCGTGTCCCAATCATTGATCCGGAGTCTGACAGTGTTGTTAGCCACCTTTCCCGTTATATCACTACTAGATATCTTATGATCCACGAGCTGGCTCGAGTGCTGGCTCGTGCTCGTACTTCTTTAGCCTCTGCTAGGTCTGACACTGCTACATCCTCCCTGGGATTTACTCCTTATATTCCAGCTAGTTCTAGCTCCCCTATTTCACCGGTTACTCCTCCGAGTAGCTCGGGTGCCTCGACCATGAATCCTCTCAGTGCTCCTGCTGAGTGGGTTTCACTTCTCACTACCCCCGTAGCCCCGATGCTTCACCCTCCACATGACCTAGAGGGAGAGCCCTCGAGGCAGCGCCGTCGTGTTACCTTTAACCCGGAGGTCTCAGTTAACCTCGTTAGTTCAGGATTCGAGTTTGCTTCAGGAGAGGACCCCGCAGCACTAGCAGAGCAATAGAGCTTCTGAGTATTCACAGTCGTCCGAATGATGTATGATGTAGTCATACAAGTCATGATGTTTCATTTCCTGTATGAGAGTAGTTGAACCTGTCATGTTGATTATCTTTCATGTATGAGTCTATGTATAATTATGTTGGAACTCTATTTTATTCACCGTATTTTCTTTGTTATTTCGGTTTCTCTCGGGATTTGTTACTGGCTTTTCCCCAATTTATTTTTGGATGTTTCCCATCTTGGTTGCGTTGTCTTGGAAAAAATCCACAATAGGATGCCACAGAGAGGCAGCAGCAGCAACGTTCGCGAGGGTACTCCTGTTCGTCGTTCCACATGATAGGCAGGACACTCCCCCGAGCCGTACGTTCCACCACCGCCTCCACCGCCAAATCCGCCCTCCACCGAGCAAATTCTGCGTATGTTTGAGGAAAGGAGGAATAATGATCTGATTGAAATATTAAGAAGTGTGCAAGCTGTGGTTGGACAGAATGGAAATCAGAATAGTCATCACTCCAGCTGTCATATTTTCAGAGGACCAAGCCTCCCAGTTTCAGTCAGGTCATTGATCCCTTGGATGCAGACGATTGGTTACGAACCATTGAGAGAAAGCTTGAGATTGCTCGTACTGAAGAAGATGATAAATTTCCATTTGTAACTCATTATCTTGAAGGCGCTGCTGCCATATGGTGGGAAAATGCAAAAGCCATGTGGCCTGCTGATGAAGAAATCACCTGGTCAAAATTCAAGGATCAGTTCCAGAAATATCATATCCCTACCGGAATTATGAAGAATAAGCAGCGTGAATTTCTTGCACTCCTCCAAGGAAATTAGTTTGTGGGTGAATATTTGCAAAAATTTAATCATCTGGTCTGGTACTCCCTTCATGATGTGGCCACTGATGAAAGAAAGATTGACAGATTTCTTGGTGGATTAAACCCGCAACTCCGGTGTACCCTCAGTATGTTTGATTTCCCAGATTTCCAAACTCTGGTAAACAAAGCTTTCATTGCTGAAAGGGAGCATAAGCTCATGTCGGACAACAGGCCTGCTAACAACGACCACAAGCACAAGTTTGAGCCAAGGAAGGAAGGGCAACCCGTGCAAAAGGCTTGTACCTGGCAGCAGACTCAGGTGGAATACAAGCCCAATTGGCAACAGAATGTTAACAAGACCACCACCCAAGTCAAGAATGTCGTGACCAACCCAGTGCCCGAGGAGCGCCAGCGCAACAATTCTTGCTTCAATTGTGGGCAAACCGGACATTATGCCAGACAGTGTCCCAATAACGGCAAGGCAAGTGCACTAGTCAAGCCACAAGTCAACTTTATGGAATCCTGCCCGAAGCAGCAAAACATCACTGGGCACATACATCACGTCTCCGCAGATGAAGCACAAGAGAACCCCGAAGTCGTCATTGGTATGTTTTCTGTTAATAACATACCTACAGTAATTTTATTTGACTCTGGGGCTTCCCACTCTTTTATTTCTTAGAGTTTTGTTGCCCAAAACAAACTTCCTTGTTCGCTTTTGGGCAAGAATATGCTGGTACAAACCCCGGTATCCTTAATCAAGAGCAATCTGGTCTGCCGTAATCTGTAAATCAATATCAACGGTGTCTATTTTCCAACCTCCTTGACAATCATTGAGTATTGGATGTTATCCTAGATATGAATTGGTTGACTCAATATCAAGTGTGCATAAATTGTGCAACCCGAGAAGTCAGTTTGACCAGTCTTTGGGGGCAGACTACCAAATTCTATTCTCGCAGAAGCATACCCAAGAAAGAAATGATCTTCACTGCTGTGGCTGAGTTGGAATCAATTCCTGTGGTCAGTGAGTTTCCTGATGTATTTCCAGAAGAACTGCCAGGCATACCACCTGATCAAGAGCTTGAGTTTGCAATAGATCTTGTGCCCAGAACCACACCGTTATACAAGAAGTATTACCGGATGCCTTCCTCAGAATTAGTGGAGCTAAAGAAATAGCTTGATGAAATGCTCCAGAAAGGATATATCCATCCCAGCTCTTCACCATGGGGATCACCTGCTATATTCATGGACAAGAAGGATGGCAGCCTCCGCATGTGTGTGGATTACCGTCAGCTAAATGATGTCACCATCAAAAATAAATATCCGCTGCCAGGGATTGATGACTTGTTTGATCAGCTCGGTGGGGCCAAGGTATTCTCCAAGATTGATTTACGGACAGGATATCATCAACTCAAGATTAAAAAGGAAGATATTCCTAAGACCGCATTCACCACTCGATACGGTCTTTATGAATATACAGTTATGTCCTTTGGTCTCACCAATGCCCCTGCCTTCTTCATGCATATGATGAATAAAGTATTCATGGACTTCCTCGATAAGTTCGTGGTAGTCTTCATCGATGACATACTTATCTACTCAGAAAGTGAAGAAGCTCACAAAGAACACCTCCGAGCAGTGCTACAACGACTCCGCGACCATCAACTATACGCCAAATTCAGTAAATGCGAGTTTTGGCTCAAGCAAGTTGGATTTCTTGGACATGTGCTATCCGTCGAAGGTATAGCCGTGGACCCAAGCAAAGTAAAGGATGTGCTCGGTTGGTTGCCGCCCACAACCGTATCACAGATCCGGAGTTTTCTTGGATTAGCCGGATATTACCGTCGTTTCATTGAAGGGTTTTCAAACATTGCTAAACCCATGACGGAGCTGCTAAAATAGGATAAGAAATTTGAATGGACTGAGGACTGTGAGAAAAGTTTCAATGAGCTAAAGATACGGCTGACAACCGCACCTGTGTTAACTCTTCCAGATATCTACCGCAGTTTTGATGTGTACTGCGACGCCTCCAGACAAGGGCTTGGATGCGTACTTATGCAAGACGGCAAGGTCGTAGCATATGCATCGCGACATCTACGACCCCATGAGGGAAATTATCCTACTCATGATCTGGAATTGGCCGCAGTGGTTCATGCTCTAAAAATTTGGAGACACTACCTCATCAGGAAGAGGTGCCAAATTTTTACCGATCACAAAAGTCTTAAGTATATATTTACCCAGACAGATTTAAATCCCCGTCAATGAAGATGGCTCGAGTTAGTCAACGTGGTTGCCGATGCACTCAGTCAAAAGCCTACCAGCCTAAATGCCATATTGAAATCCTTGCCTCCTAAACTTCAAGAGGAGATTGCTCAGCTCAACCTAGTCATAGTTGTGCTGGCCTTGCTAATATTTTGGAAGTTGCCCCCACACTTGACAAAGAGACCCGCAAGTCCCAGCCAGCTGAAAACGTCCTGCAGAAACGCGCCAAGAATATGATAGCAGGACAGACCTCGGAGTTCTCAAAGGACCAATTTGGTACCCTCCGATTCCATGGAAGGATTTGTGTACCCAATCGGGCGGATTTATAGCACAAAATCCTGTCAGAAGCACACAAATCTTCGTATTCCATTCACCCTGGAGGTAAGAAAATGTATGAAGACCTTTGACAAATATTTTGGTGGGATGGAATGAAGAAAGACATTGCCTATTTTGTGGCCTGTTGCGACATATGCAACAAAGTGAAGGCAGAGCATCAAAAGCCAGCCGGACTTCTCCAACCGCTGCCAGTTTCACAATGGAAATGGGATGATGTCTGCATGGATTTCATCATGGAACTACCTAAGACTCAGTGAGGCAATGATGCAATCTGGGTCATAGTGGACACCTTAACCAAGGTGGCTCACTTTATCCCGATCAGAACTACATATCGAGCAGATCAACTTGCACAATTGTATGTATCTAGAATAGTCAGTCTGCATGGGGTACCCCGAACCATCACTTCTGACCGAGGTTCACTTTTTACCTACGCTTTCTGGTCACGTCTCCATCAAGCCTTGGGGATAGCGCTGAGATATAGTACCGCTTATCATCCTCAGACTGATGGACAGACAGAACGAGTAAACCAAATACTCGAAGATATGCTACGAGCATGTGCTTTGGCCCAAGGACCTAAATGGGAAGACTGCCTACCGTATGCCGAGTTCTCTTACAACAAAATCTTCCAGAGCAGTCTAAAGATGTCACCGTATGAGGCTTTTGTGAAGCCCCCGATTCAATCGTACACTAATCATACACGCAAATGTGTACGATCAAGATCAAGGACTCACGGGAAGATATCACAACACAACTCTAGACACAAATTAAAATAATACAAGCTTTATATTACAAGCCAGGGGCCTCGAGGGCTTGAATACATAAGCTCGAATACACAAGAGTCAGCGGAGGAAACAATATCTGAGTACAGACATAAGTTAAACAAGTCTGCCTTAAGAAGGCTAGCACAAAAACATCTACGATTGAAAAGGCAAGGCCTCCTGCCTGGGATACTCCTAACTACTCCAGGTCGTCAGCGGCCATCACGTAGTAGTAGGCACCCTCGGGGTAGTAGTAGTCATAGTTGGTGTCGTCTGGCTCCTGGCATCCGTCATCTGGTCGCAACAATTGGGTATGGGGGAAAAGAGGTAGCAAAGCAGCCCCGAGTACTCATCCAAAGTACTCGCAAGACTTACATCAGATCTAAACTAAGTATGCATCTGTATCAAAGGGAAATGGGCTGTATCTGTGGACTAAACTGCAGAATGCCAGAAAAGAAGGGGAAAGCCTAGCCTATCGAAGACTAGCATCTTCAAGCATCTTGCAGCATATATAAGAGTACAGATCAACATAATGTAAAGTAGTAGTACTAGTGTTATCAACCTCGGCCAGAGATCCTTTCTCGACTCCCTGCGAGAAAGCAATCCCAGAGCCATACTATCCATTTATCACCTCAAGTATCCAGCTCTAGTTGTATCGATCGGGATACAACTCCGAGCGTCCGTTACCGTAGGACCAGCTATCGATAGATGTTTTCTTCCCTGCAGGGGTGCACCAACTTACCCACCATGCTCGATTAACTCTGGCCGGACACACTTTCCTGGGTCATGCCCGGCCTCGGCCAAACAATACGCCGCAACCCGACCTGGGCTTAATAGAGAGGTCAAGCACGCCAGACTAAACCTATGCCCCCAGGGGTCATGGGCCATCGCCTCGGGAACTCCTGCACGTTGCGTGGGCGGCCGGTGAGCAGACGTAGCTACCTCCTTCAAAAAGGCAGGTGCTTACGCAGCCCAATCCGGCGCGCGCCGCTCAGTCGCTGACGTCTATTAAGCTTCGGCTGATGTATACGATGCAGAACGCCCATACTATGCCCACGTGATGGTTAGTGCTATTAGGCCAGAGGCCCCTCGGATCAAATATCCAAATCGTAGTGGATTACGAACACGCGTTAACAAGCAGAGACTCACGAAAGATGTGACCCCGTTGCCCCGTCTCGAAGACTTGCGGCAAGGGCTAGGAATGCCCGGCCACGCCTCATAATTATCTCGCGGGCACCCTACAGGTCAACCCGTCTCCACATCACTCGCGGGTACCCCTCAAGGTCGACCCGCCTTTCCAAGTAACAATTGTAAAGTCCAAGTATCCGTGTGTCCAAACATCAAGGGGAAAACCTGAGGAATCACCCCCGGTGAATTCCACTCGATGTAATCATCAAGGTGAACGTAAGAGGATCTACCCTCGAGGTTCACACTTGAGGGGTTGCACGAGAGATCCGTATCGGAAGTGGTTAAGGAGGAAATCACCCTCGGTGACCACGACCGAATAGCTACCCTACAGAGATCTCATCAGGAGTGATGTAAGAGGTTCCACCCTCGGCACTCGATGGTAACTCTGTAGAGTCGAGCAACAAAAGGGGAAAGTGATGTGCAGCGCCGGGGCCTGGTCTTCGATCATGTTGATCAAGTCATCGATGATGAAGCAGGGGCAACAAGGACAAGGTGGGGGCCACTGATGGATCACTAACCAACCTATACTAAGCAGTTTAGGATAAGCAGGTAAGGTAACAATAAGGAGGTAACAAAAACAGGCTATGCATCAGAGTAGGATTATACAGAAAGCAGTAGCAGTTCTAATGCAAGCATGAGAGGGAAAGAAATGGGCGATATCGGAATGCTCAAGGGGGGTTTGCTTGCCTGGAAGCTCTGTTAAAAAGGAAGAAGTGTCGTCGACGTAATCGACCACAAGGGCGGCATCGGTCTCGGGGTCTACCGGAAAGAAGAGGGGGAAGAAACAGTAAATACAGAGCAAACAGATGCATCACTAAGCATTACATGACGATAGGCAGAGCTAGAGTTGTCCTAACGTAGTACTACACGTTGCAGACGGAGGGGAAATTCAACCGGGAAGGTATTCCTGGTTCCGGACCTGTGTCAGACAGATGACCGAAGGGGGAAAGTTCCATGTTCAGATTGCTAGGGATGTGTGGCGGATGAACGGACCGCGTATTCGGATTCCTCTCGTCGTTCTGAGCAACTTTCATGTACAAAACTTTTTCATCCAAGTTACAGGTTATTTTATATGAATTTTCAAAGTTCTAAAAGATTTTCTAAATTTCTGGATTTATTATTAATTCGAAATTAAACAGTGAGATACTTTTATACACCGCTTTAGGTAGCCCATAAGAATGACAGGTGGGGTCCAGTGGCTGAGTCAGCATACACAATCAGCAAGTCAATAGTCAAAGGTTGACCTAGTCAAAATGTGAATAGTGGTTGTGGGGCCTACTTACCAATGACTTATAGGTTAATAAATTAGTTTAATTAGAGGTGGGGGTCCCACGTGTCATAGCCAGTAACTAAACTATTCTAGTTAATCAAAAAAATTAGCTTTGAGGGCACCACATGTCATTGGGACTACTAAGTTTATCTAACACTAAACAAACGCTAGTACTAATCAAAAGCGTTGGCTGACTGTACGCACACACAGGAGCAAGCAATGCATGTCCAGGACGCCGGATGCTTGTGTGCACGCATGCCCGGCCATGGACGAAGCACATTATGCCAAGTGCGTGCAGAAGGTCGTGGGTCGGCGAGCAGCGGCGAGTCCGGCAGCAGTAACATGCAGCGGCAGCAGGCGGCGGCGGCAACAGCAGCAGTACAAGCAGTAAGCAGCTGCAGAGCATGAGCAGCAGCAGTTAGCGAGCAGCAGCCGTGGCAAAGCAGTAGCTAGCGCGAGCGGGCGTGCGCGGCCAAGGCGCGCGAGCATGGGACAGTAGCAACGACAACAGGCAGCACGGGCAACAATGACAGTAAACGCACGCACGTACACGTACGCGGAGGTTAGGACTCGACGGAGATGGCGGCCTACGGCGTCCAAAAAGAAGGGCTAAAAGGGGGACCTGAGGGAGAAGCTCACCCCGGTTCTCGTGGACGAGGTTATTTGGTCAGAGGCGGCCCGGAGCAGTGGCAACGACGACGAGTTGGTGACGTCCGCGGTGGAGAAGGGCTCGATGGTGAGCACACGAACCGTCCCAGCTTGAGCTGGTCCCTGGAACGGACGGATCCGGCCACGGTGGACCTCTTGGACGTGTTCCCGCGCGCTAGAGATGTCGATGGCCGCGACAATGACGACGAGTCAGTGGTGATCGCGGGATTTTCGAGCTCGAGGTTGAGTCGGAGAAGAAGGGGAACGATGGGGATCTAGGAGGGGATGAAAGAGATGGGGGTTAGGGTTTCGGTGGACGCCTTTAAAGGCCAAGGGAGGCGACGTGGTGGCCATCCGGCCATGGCGCCGTCGGATGGCTGCCACACCATGGCCTCTGCCTCCTCCTTGTACAGAAGAAGGGGAAAGGCCTATGTTGGGCTGGGCTACAAGGGGGGTGCTGGGCCAAAGTGCCCACTGACAATGGTTTTTTTGAAATCCTTTTCTTTCCTTTTGCAATTTTCTGCTCTTTATTGCAGCTTGTTTTCATACCAAATGATTTTTTTCTATGCATCAAACTTGTCGCATAAATACTATGCATTGCAGTGGTTTGGTACATAAAGTTTGGGGTAAGTTTGAATTATGTTTGCATTTAAATGGGGCTAATATGGTGCTGCTTGAACCTGTTTTAAAATTCCAGGGGCAACTAAATATCTCTAATGATATTGATTTAGCCATGACAATTCGTTAGTGAATATTTACAACCCAGCGAACATTTTTATGTCAATGTTTGAAAATATATATTTTTTTGACTTTATTTTAAATTTGAATTTGAACTTGGTTTGAATCCTCACGAGTTTAACAACCCTAATCGCGATGACCTGGCACCATCAACAGGGGATTGCTGTAGCTTAATTATCTGGACGTCACAATTCTCCTCCACTACAGGAAATCTCGTCCCGAGATTTAAGGTGTGGAGTAAGGGGGACAGAGTTGGTTACGAAATTCTAACGAGTCTTCACGGTCTTGGTTGCCCTTCTCGAAGAAGTTGATCCCTTTCGTTGATGCCTTCATTTTGCTGCATCAGGGCATCATGATGAAGTCATCATCCTCTCTTCAGGATCTTCACCATACTTACGAAAGGATGAGAGGGGAAACTCTGTAAGGACGGGTTTTAACAAGATTGAGCATCGGACGATTAACTCAGGGGAAGAAGCATAAAGTGTCTCTTGACTTGTTTGCATGAAACACCTCGAGAGCATTATAGGGGGGTACAAAAGTTTCAAACGGGTAAGCAATCGTTCGATACCTGAAGTATAGTGTGAAGGGGGTTCAGAGCAGCGGAAAAAGTATTGTGCCTGATACCAGAATAGATAATCTCTAGGACAGTGGCTCATGAATTACATACGAAGTCAAGTGGAAAGGATACTTCAGAATCAAGGATGTACAGGAGAGTTAGGTTTCGATCCTATGGAACTGTGGGTTATGGGCCCACCATGTGGTTCAAAAGTAGGAAGAATGCTGACATATTGCACGGTCATGGTAGCAAGGCATGTCAGAGGATAGCATGTCAGTTATTTGGCAACAACGTTGGTACCAAGGGCGAGGGACGAAGAGAACTATTTTCCTACTCGTTGAAACGAGGCGGACCAATAGGCAAAGTTCTCATCCATCGGTGGCTACCGGAATGTCAATAGCAATAATAACAGGGTCTTACTGACAAATTGTACACCGAGGTGTTTACATAAGCAGGGAACCATTACTGCTTAGTCTCATAAATCACAAGAAAGGTTAAACCTACCAATGGAGAGGGAAACGAATTCTTTAGAGTAAACAAACAAATGGAAAGGAAAATGTGTTTACCCTCAAGAATTGGAAGTATATCCTTCCCCAGGAAAAGTGGAGCATGGTATACATGATAGGACAACAAGTTCAAAAGCATTTAGATAAAGGGACGAGGGGAGAATCATGATAATACCCATACAACGGTGTTTGGATAATTGATCAAGAATCATGTAGCATTGTGCTTCCACTATTCTCAATGATATTAAGAATACCATAGTCATGCCCGAGGTAGCAATAACATGGTGTTTCAAGTAAGGGTTGGATCAAAAGATCACAAGAGATACAAAGGATCACTTTCAAGATTATCTCAGAACGTAAGGATTAACCAAACACAACTAGGTCTGTGTTGGCAGAAAGTCAAGGATGTCATCGATGATATCACAAATCATCATGGGCCAGGGATGGTATTTCTAGCCATGAATTCAATGGACATCTCCGAGGGAGACAAATAGTGTCGGTGATCATGACACATTTATCGAGGGATTTAAAGAAGGTGAAATCGATCGATGATGGCATCTAGTCAAAGGGAGGATGAAACGAGAGATTATTGAAGCCACAAATACTACACAAACTTGAAATCAAGCTTGTTGTTCAAGGCAAAATGATAGGACAAGGAAGATCGACGTAAGCCTAGCTCATCATCAAAAATTGTGCTCCGGGAAGAAGGACCAGGTAGCACAGTTAAAATTTGGCATGATAATGATATTGCCGATCAGGCTAGGAATGACTTGAAGGATTATTAAACTCGTAAGCAACGAAAATTACTTAAGAGTTATTGAATCGGAGTGTGGAATCGATTCACCTATCAGTGTTCTTGGTTGACAAACAACCTAGAACCCATGAAGTGACTAAGACAATGTAAGGTAGTACTTCATCATAAGTTCATAAGATGTAGTGCAATGCATGATATCCTCGCGATACTAGAGGGTAATACTCGAAGATAGGGCATAATAGAGTTTGGACATGTGTATTCATTTGCAAAAGACCAGTACTTTAACTTGTCTGAGAAATGAGATCAAAGGAGAACAATATGGTCGGAGCCACGATTGCAAAAGACCAAATCACTGATACCAAAGCATATTACATCAAGGAAATAGTTATTATTACAAGAAGCTTTCATGCTAGGATATACATCGTGTCCATGGGCATGAACACAAAGGTTCAAGGTCGACTCCCACTTCTACAATGCATAACCTTTCATTTTACTTCTCACTCTTGATGAAGCTATAGTATTGAATTTTATCTGACGAAAAGCCAGTAGAGTATAACTCGCATAACTTTCGAGTTCACACAGCTTCGGGAAGGCATATGTTCAACCCATCGGGGCATCTTAGGAACATATATCATAAATTTCGAGATTAAGTAACACAAGCTCGGTAGTAGAGCATGCTTGAGAAAGTGGAGGACACAATTTACCAAAAGCATTATGTATCCGAGGAAAGGCTCACAAGCTTATTGAATATGAAGAACGTTGTTGGATAAAATACGAAAAGGGGGTTTGGTGGTCCACAAGGGATCTAATGTGAGCATCAATATTCAACCAGAGGAAGAAAGAATGCAATGAGATCAGATTATAGAAACAACTGACTAAATCAAAGCTCAATGGCAAAGAAATTATGAATTCCAAGACAAGGGATCAGAAGCAATGCTCTGATTAGGGATGGATAGGTAGAATAGCCTTAGGGGTACAATCGATGGCGATTTAATTGATCGAGATTCAGCACAGGTTAAAATGACGTCTGAGTTGGAAGGATGAATTCTAGGATCTGATTGAGGATTGCGAGCATTCGCAACATATTGTATCAACGGACTCAAGATGATAATGACAAAGGCTGAAAATAAGATTACTAGACTTATGGTATTAACCATAATGCAAGCAAGCAAGAAATTCAAGAACAATAGGCTATTGAGAATTTTCACAAGAACGAATGGTATTACGAAGACTTTTGTGAAGTACAAGAATCAACTGAGGATGAGCGGATACTCGATAGGTGCACAAAGTTATCCGTAGGGGTATTCAGATGACAAGGAACTGCAAGGCAGTAAGCTCAAAGGATTCTTGGAAAAAGGAGAGCAGTTCAGGGCATCTTGTAATAACAAGATCAATGGGATAGAATATAAGATTGGCAAGTGTGTGTAGTTATCCATAAGGATATTTCGGTGGTAGGGAATTGTAAAGGCAACAGACACAAAGTCTCGAGAGAATATCATAGAGTATCTCCGGAATCTTCTGATGCAGCAGGCAAACATCTGAAATAAGGGGCTCTCCGGGCGGATGTGATCACGAGATACTAATGTTCGAGTTAGTAAAACCATTTAACCTGAATAGAAGAGAGATCAGAGTCCCAGAGTATAGACGAGGAATAAAAGATCCTAATACCACCCATATGGCGACGTGGGCCCGTAAGACACACATCCATGTTAGTAAAAGTTTTTGTAGTGACTAGACTCAACTTCGGCCAAGGAGTTGGAAAGGGGGCTACCTATAGGCAGTCGGCTCTGATACCAACTTGTGAAGCCCCCGATTCAATCGTACACTAATCATACACATAAATGTGTACGATCAAGATCAAGGACTCACGGGAAGATATCACAACACAACTCTAGACACAAATTAAAATAATACAAGCTTTATATTACAAGCCAGGGGCCTCGAGGGCTTGAATACATAAGCTCGAATACACAAGAGTCAGCGAAAGAAACAATATCTGAGTACAGACATAAGTTAAACAAGTCTGCCTTAAGAAGACTAGCACAAAAACATCTACGATCGAAAAGGCAAGGCCTCCTGCCTAGGATCCTCCTAACTACTCCAGGTCGTCAGCGGCCATCACGTAGTAGTAGGCACCCTCGGGTAGTAGTAGTCATCAGTGGTGTTGCCTGGCTCCTGGGATCCGTCATCTGGTCGCAACAATTGGGTATGGGGGAAAAGAGGTAGCAAAGCAGCCGTGAGTACTCATCCAAAGTACTCGCAAGACTTACATCAGATCTAAACTAAGTATGCATCTGTATCAAAGGGAAATGGGCTGTATCTGTGGACTAAACTGCAGAATGCCAGAAAAGAAGGGGAAAGCCTAGCCTATCGAAGACTAGCATCTTCAAGCATCTTGCAGCATATATAAGAGTACAGATCAACATAATGTAAAGTAGTAGTAGTAGTAGTAGTGTTATCAACCTCGGCCAGAGATCCTTTCTCGACTCCCTGCGAGAAAGCAATCCCAGAGCCATACTATCCATTTATCACCTCAAGTATCCAACTCTAGTTGTATCGATCGGGATACAACTCCGAGCGTCCGTTACCGTAGGACAAGTTATCGATAGATGTTTTCTTCCCTGCAGGGGTGCACCAACTTACCCACCACGCTCGATTAACTCCGGCCGGACACACTTTCCTGGGTCATGCCCGGCCTTGGCCAAACAATATGCCGCAACCCGACCTAGGCTTAATAGAGAGGTCAAGCACGCCGGACTAAACCTATGCCCCCAGGAGTCATGGGCCATCGCCCCGGGAACTCCTGCACGTTGCGTGGGTGGTCGGTGAGCAGACCTAGCTACCTCCTTCAAAAAGGCAGGTGCTTACGCAGTCCAACCCGGCGCGCGCCGCTCAGTCGCTGACGTCTATTAAGCTTCGGCTGATGTATACGACGCAGAACGCCCATACTATGCCCACGTGATGGTTAGTGCTATCAGGCCAGAGGCCCCTCGGATCAAATATCCAAATCCTAGTGGATTAGGAACGCGCGTTAACAAGCAGAGACTCACGAAAGATGTGACCCCGTTGCCCCATCTCGAAGACTTGCGACAAGGGCTAGGAATGCCCGGCCACGCCTCATAATTATGTCGCGGGCACCCTCCAGGTCAACCCGTCTCCACATCACTCGCGGGTACCCCTCAAGGTCGACCCGCCTTTCCATGTAACAATTGTAAAGTCCAAGTATCCGTGTGTCCAAACATCAAGGGGAAAACCCGAGGAATCACCCCCGGTGAATTCCACTTGATGTAATCATCAAGGTGAACGTAAGAGGATCCACCCTCGAGGTTCACACTTGAGGGGTTGCACGATAGAGCCGTATCGGAAGTGGTTAAGGAGGAAATCACCCTCGGTGACCACGACCGAATAGCTACCCTACAGAGATCTCATCAGGAGTGATGTAAGAGGTTCCACCCTCGGCACTCGATGGTAACTCTGCAGAGTCGAGCAACAAAAGGGGAAAGTGATGTGCGGCGCCGAGGCCTCGTCTTCGATCACGTTGATCAAGTCATCGATGATGAAGCAGATCATCGATGATGAAGCAGGGACAACAAGGACAAGGTGGGGGTCACTGATGGATCACTAACCAACCTATACTAAGCAGTTTAGGATAAGCAGGTAAGGTAACAATAAGGAGGTAAAAAAAACAGGCTATGCATCAGAGTAGGATTATACAGAAAGCAGTAGCAGTTCTAATGCAAGCATGAGAGGGAAAGAAATGGGCGATATCAGAATGCTCAAGGGGGGTTTGCTTGCCTGGAAGCTCTGTTAAAAAGGAAGAAGTGTCGTCGACATAATCGACCACAAGGGTGGCATCGGTCCCGGGGTCTACCGGAGAGAAGAGGGGGAAGAAACAGTAAATACAGAGCAAACAGATGCATCACTAAGCATTACATGACGATAGGCAGAGCTAGGGTTGTCCTAACGTAGTACTACACGTTGCAGACGAAGGGGAAATTCAACCGGGCCTGTGTCAGACAGATGACCGGAGGGGGAAAGTTCCATGTTCAGATTGCTAGGGATGTGTGGTGGACGAACGGACGGCGTATTCGGATTCCTCTCGTCGTTCTGAGCAACTTTCATGTACAAAACATTTTCATCCGAATTACAGATTATTTTATATGAATTTTCAATGTTTTAAAAGATTTTCTAAATTTCTGTATTTATTATTAATTGGAAATTAAATAGTGAGATACTTTTATACACCATTTTAGGTAGCCCATAAGAATGACAGGTGGGGTCCAGTGGCTTTGTCAGCATACACAATCAGCAAGTCAATAGTCAAAGGTTGACCTAGTCAAAGTGTGAATAGTGGTTGTGGGGCCTACTTGCCAATGACTTATAGGTTAATAAATTACTTAAATTAGTTTAATTAGAGGTGGGGGTCCCACGTGTCATAGCCAGTAACTAAACTATTCTAGTTAATTAGAAAAATTAGCTTTGAAGGCACCACATGTCATTAGGACTACTAAGTTTACCTAACACTAAACAAACGCTAGTACTAATCAAAAGCGTGGCTGACTGTACGCACACACAGGAGCAAGCAATGCATGTCCAGGACGCCGGATGCTTGTGTGCACGCATGCCCGGCCATGGACGAAGCACAGTATGCCAAGTGCGCGCAGAAGGTCGTGGGTCGGCGAGCAGCGGCGAGTCCGGCAGCAGTAACAGGCAGCGGCAGCAGGCGGCGGCGGCAACAGCAGCAGTACAAGCAGTAAGCAGCTGCAGAGCATGAGCAGCAGCAGTTAGCGAGAGCAGCAGCCGCAGCAAAGCAGTAGCTAGCTAGAGCGGGCGTATGCGACCAGGGCGCGCGAGCAAGGGCGGACGAGCATGGGACAGTAGCGACGACAACAGGCAGCACGGGCAACAACGACAGTAAACGCACGCACGTACGCGTACGCGGAGGTTAGGACTCAACAGAGATGGCGGCCTACGGCGTCCAAAAAGAAGGGCTAAAAGGGGGACCTGAGGGAGAAGCTCACCCCGGTTCTCGTGGACGAGGTTATTAGGTCGGAGGCGGCCCGGAGCAGTGGCAACGACGACGAGTTGGTGATGTCCGCGGTGGAGAAGGGCTCGATGGCGAGCACACGAACCGTCCCGGCTTGAGCTGGTCCCTGGAACGGACGGATCTGGCCACGGTGGACCTCTTGGACGTGTTCCCGCGCGCCGGAGATGTCGATGCCGCGACAATGACGACGAGTCAGTGGTGATCGCGGGATTTTCGAGCTCGAGGTTGAGTCGGAGAAGAGGGGGAACGATGGGGATCTAGGAGGGGATGAACGAGATGGGGGTTAGGGTTTCGGTGGACGCCTTTAAAGGCCGAGGGAGGCGCTGTGGTGGCCATCCGGCCATGGCGCCGTCGGATGGCTGCCACGCCATGGCCTCTGCCTCCTCCCTATACAGAAGAAGGGGAAAGGCCTATGTTGGGCTGGGCTACAAGGGGGGTGATGGGCCAAAGTGCCCACTGACAATGGTTTTTTTTAAATCCTTTTCTTTCCTTTTGCTTCTGCTCTGTATTGCAGCTTGTTTTCATACCAAACGATTTTTTCTATGCATCAAACTAGTCGCATAAATACTATGCATTGCACTGGTTTGGTACATAAAGTTTGGGGTAAGTTTGAATTATGTTTGCATTTAAATGGGGCTAGTATGGTGCTGCTTGAACCTGTTTTAAAATTCCAGGGGCAACTAAATATCTCTAATTATATTGATTTAGCCATGACAATTCGTTAGTGAATATTTACAACCCAGCGAACATTTTTATGTCAATGTTTGAAAAAAATAATTTTTTGGCTTTATTTTTAATTTGAATTTGAACTTGGTTTGAATCAACGCGAGTTTAATAACCCTAATCGCGATGACCTGGCACCATCAACAGGGGATTACTGTAGCTTAATTATCTGGGCGTCACAGCTTTGTATGGCCGTAAGTGCCGTACTCCTTTAAATTTGTCTCAAACTTGAGATAGCCATATTTTCGGAACAGATATCATGATGGAAGCTGAGAAACAAGTTAAGGAAATCAGAGACATATTGCAATTGGCCAAATCTAGACAGAAGAGTTATTATGATGCATAGCACCGACAAATCTGTTTTGAACTCGGAGAACACGTATACCTCCGAGTCACTCCTATGAAAGGAGTCAAGAGATTTTAGACTCGTGGAAAGTTGGCACCCAGATTTATTGGTCCATTTCCAGTTATGTCCCGAGTGGGCACTGTTGCCTATCGGTTGGAACTACCCCCTGAATTGTCGGACGTGCACAACATGTTTCATGTTTCACAATTGAGGCGATGCATATCGACGCCCGAGAAAAAGACTGCTATGACTGAAATAGAGTTGGCAAAGGATTTAACATATGAAGAGAGGCCGGTTAGAATTTTGGATCAGATGGAAAGGGTCACTCGTAGTAAAGCAAGGAAATTATACAAAGTTCAGTGGGAGCATCATACAGAGTTAGAATCAACTTGGGAACAGGAAGAATTTCTAAAGACACATTATCCAGAATGGTTTTCCCAAGCAACCGAATCTCGAGGACGAGATTCATTCTAAGTGGGGGAGGTTTGTGACAGCCTGGGTTTGCCCTCTTCTCTTTGCCTGATTTTCAGTTGAATTGATTTTGAAATTTGGAGTTTTGAATCCTTTCATATGGACTTAAACATTTGGGTACCCCTTGGCTTTCACCCAATTGCCTCATTTCCCTCTCTAACTATCATTTCCTCTCTGGTTGAACTCAAAATAATATTTTGAATATTTTCTTAAATGAAGATTATTCATTTCCTTCTCTTAAACCCTAGCCAACTCAATGTGCTCCAAAGCAACCCCAATTTTTCTTGCCCACAAAAATCTGAGAAAATTCACAAATATCTTTGAACCCTAGGGAACCTTCCTGAGCAAAAATATTTCACCACTTTTTGGAATATTTTTGCTACAGAAAATATTTTCTGTTATGGACAGAAATGGTAGTTTCTACAACAACTACCATTTTACTTGCTCCATTGTGGCTGATTTTTCTTCTGCATCATCACCTTAGTAGATGATTGCTAACCTCCAAAGCCCAGCTCCCAACTCCTAGTAGTTTGACCACAGTAAGCTCTCAAAGTTACTGATCAGAAACTTACCAGGCAGTTGAAATCCATTCTACTGCGCCTGTGATCAAACCCATGTGTGGTAAACTCTACAACAAGATGCCAGACCTGAAGTTTGGACTTAGGTCGGCCTGAGGACAAAGTTCACACGGTGACCACGCGTGTGCACGATGCCAACCTACATGTCAACGCGCTCTGCGTCGCGCCCGAGCTTCTGTTGCTCGCGTGCTCGCTTCCCCGTCTGCCTAGCCTTGCCAAAACGTGCCACAATCATCGTCCCGAACCTCATAACTCCCTCCTGGCGCTCGCCGACGCCGGAGCTCGCCGCAGCGAGAACGGGCATGGTCCGGCCAACGCAATAGTGTGCGGCGCACTGTGCTCGTCGCCTTCCCCTCGCCCCTGTGCTCATCCCCGCTCGCCCACAGTTCTCGCGCGAGTTGCATCGCCTTCTCCTCCTCTCACTGACGCCGTTCGTCGTTGGGCGCCATGTCCAGGTGTCCATCGGTGGAGCCCGAACCCCCCCCCCTCGATGCTCAGCTATAAATAGAGCCCTCCCGAGCCTCCTCGAGCATCACCCAGTCCTCCCACACACCCCACGATCTTGTAGAAGCCATAGCCCGGCCGGGCAGGCTGCGGGCCGCCGTCCCCGAGCTTGAGCTCGCCGGTGATCCCCTCGGGTCATCTCCGTAGCTCCAGCCCCTCCCAGGCCTGGGCAACCCTTCCAGGGCCTCCGCCGCTCTTCGGTGGTGCTGTTCTGCCTAGTTTGAGCCCCTGGAGTCGCCTCTGTTCGTCTTCGTCTTCGTCTCCGACGACATCCGCTCTCTGCCTCTTCTAGAGAGGCTGATTCCGACGTCGTCCGACCACCCCTAGCTACTCTACGGGTACGGGAAGGTGCGCCTCCGTCTCCTCTCTCGATCCCTCCCTCTCGTTTTGGCCAAGAAGCCCTCGTCACTGTAACACCCCGGATGTGATTTACCCAATATGTACTCTAACTCTTGCCGTTTCCGGCCTTAAGTTATTTTATTTTCTCGGGTTCGGGTTTTTGTCTCTGTGTGTTGTTGTCGTTGTCATGCATCTCATATCATGTCATCATGTGCATTGCTTTGGCATACGTGTTCATCTCATGCATCCGAGCATTTTCCCCGTTGTCCGTTTTGCATTCCGGCGCTTCGTTCTCCTCCGGTGGTCAATTCTACCTTTCTTTCGTGTGTGGGGTTAAATATTTCTGGATTGGACCGAGACTTGCCAAGCGGCCATGGTTTACTACCGGTAGACCGCCTGTCAAGTTTCGTACCATTTGGACTTCGTTTGATACTCCAACGGTTAACCGAGGGACCAAAAAGGCCTCGTGTGTGTTGCAGCCCAACACCATTCCAATTTGGCCCAAAACCCACCAAAAGCCTCTCCATCATCTAGAGCGTTCGATCAAGATCGCGTGGCCGAAAACCGCACCTCATTTGGACACTCCTAGCTCCCTCCAGGCCTATAAATAGGTCCTCCTCCGAAAATCCAGATCTCTTCCCCGTCCAAACCCTAAAAAATCGCCCCGCCGCCACCGGACACGTTCGGTCGCCGCCGGACAAAGTCGCCGCCGCCGCCCGCGCCAATCAGGAGGCGCCACATGGCCGGCCGCCTCCTCCCACCGCCGTGGCCCGCCCGGCCCGCAACCGGCCCCCGAGGACCCGAACCGGCGCCCGCGCACCGCCGCCCTTCTCCTACCTCCTGCCGCCGCCTTGCTCAGCTCCGGCGAGCGCGAGCCGCCGCACCACCGCTCTGGCGAGCCGCCGCACCACCGCTCCGGCGCGCCGCCCACCCGCGCGCCTCGCCGCCCGGCCGCCGTGCGCCGCCCACCGTCGCCCCGCGCCTCCTCCGGCCTCCTCCTCGTTTCGGCCACCGCCCCGCAGCTCCGGCGAGCAGCTCTGGCCACCATCCTGCCTTCGTCGCCGGCGAGGTCCCGGCGAACCTCGAGAGGCATGCCCGATCCAGAGCGGCTACAGTAACCCTAGATCTGGAGGTCCAAATTTTCCTCTAAGTCTCCGTTTTTCCAGATTCAAGTGCCCTAGTTCATCGTGTCATATCTCCGCATCCGTAGCTCCGTTTTGGGCGTATAGCATATAAAAATGTTCGTCTCAGAGAGCACATCATTTCATTCCATTGCATCATTTTCATTTGTGTTCATCTTGATGCCCGAAATGCTGTTAGAAGAGGGCTACTTGAGATAATTGTCAGATCTGCTGCTCCATTTAGATATTTGTCATTTTTGCCATGATTAATGTGTGCATGCTATGCCCATGAGCTCTACATATGTTTTGTTAAGGGTTTTGCCATCTTTCCAGAGGTACAACCCATGTATTTTTGTGATGTGTGTGGTGACTAGCACAAGCTTGCGAAGTGAGGCATTTGCTAATGCTGATTTCAGGGACTTACCATTTCCACTAAGTCCTTGAGCTGTTTATATCATATGGCCATATGTTCATGTTGTTTCCTAGTGATCCGTGCCTCTTTTGAGGATGATCAGTAATGATGTTTTGTTAATATTGTAGTGATCTATCCATCCATGTCTTTGTTTGCAATTATGGAGCACCCTAGCTTGAGTCAATCGAGCTCTACTTTTGTCATTTCGTGAATCTGGGCAGATTGTCTACTTGTTAGCGATTTTGCCGATGATGTTGTAATTGATCCGTGCATGCTATGTTATTGTTCTTGCCATGTCTAACTTTCATTTTGTGTATTCTTGATGGGTGTATGCTTAGATTATCATGACTTGCTCTGTAGTGAGTGTATCGAGCTCGTAAACATGCCTACTTGAGATCTGTTTTCAGCATGCTCCAGTTTTCACCAAGTCTGTGATCTGATTATGTTTTTGCCATGTTCACACGCTTGCAATTGTATTTTCTGATCCCTTTTGGCTCAAGGTCACTAAGGGACTTTTGTTAACCTCTTTGAGTAGCTCCATGCCATGCTTTACTTTGCCATGTTCAGGTCCTGTAGCATGTAGTTTTATTGCTCCAAAGAGTGCTACCTGATCTGAAATTCCAGACAAGTGTTAATTTCACTAAGTCTGTGATCTGTTTACCATATGCATTTTTGCCATGCTTGTTTGAACCTGTTAATGCATGAATTGGCCATAGCTCAGTGCTAGACTTTTGTTAAGCATATTGAATGCATCCCTGCCATGTATTTTTATGCCATGTTTGGGTGCTGTAGCATGTTCATCTTGTTGCATTTAGATGGCTACTTACTGTAAATCGCAGAACGTGGTCAAATTTGAATTGCTTGCCATTTCCAAACCATAACTCCGATCCGGCGTTCTTTATATCATTTTCAAGCGATTTCATATCATATTGCCAGTAGCACACTTAGATTTCCAAGTTGAGGCCAGGTTCATGCATTCCCTGTCACATCTTGCATATGCATCCCGCATCGCATCCCGCATAGCATACCATCCTTGCATCATATTGTTTGAGCTTTGCACGTGTTTGATTGTGTCCTTGTTGCTTGTTTGCCTTGTTTGGGTAGATACGGGAGACGAGTTCGCTAACGAGGAGCCCGTTGAATTTGCTTTCGAGGATCCAGTCAACTCTAACAACTTTGCAGGCAAGATGATCATACCCTCGAAATCACTACTATCTTTGCTTTGCTAGATGCTCGCTCTTTTGCTATGCCAATGCTACGATGCCTACCACTTGCTTTCAAGCCTCCCAAATTGCCATGTTCAGCCTCTAACCCACCATGTCCTAGCAAACCGTTGATTGGCTATGTTACCGCTTTGCTCAGCCCCTCTTATAGCGTTGCTAGTTGCAGGTGAAGATTGGAGACCCTTCCTTGTTGGAACATTATTTTACTTGTTGGGATATCATTATATTACCATGTTATCTTAATGCATCTATATACTTGGTAAAGGGTGGAAGGCTCGGCCTCTCGCCTAGTGTTTTGTTCCACTCTTGCGGCCCTAGTTTCCGTCATATCGGTGTTATGTTCCCGGATTTTGCGTTCCTTACGCAGTTGGGTTATAATGGGAACCCCTTGATAGTTCACCTTGATTAAAGCTTTTCCAGCAATGCCCAACCTTGGTTTTATCATTTGCCACCTAGCCTCTTTTTCCCTTAGGTTTTCGGAGCCCGAGGGTCATCTTATTTAGACCCCCCCGGGCCAGTGCTCCTCTGAGTGTTGGTCCGAACTAGAGTCCTGTGCAGCGCCCCCTCGGGGAAACTCGAGGTTTGGTTTTAGTTGTATGGAGAGCTCATCTGAGTGTTCCCTGAGAACGAGATATGTGCAGCTCCTATCGGGATTTGTCGGCACATTCGAGCGGTGTTGCTGGATTGGTTTTTAACTTGTCGAAGTGTCTTGAAGAACCGGGATACCGAGTTTGATCGGAACGTCTCGGGAGGAGGTCTATTCCTTCGTTGACCGTGAGAGCTTGTCATGGGCTAAGTTGGGACTCCCCTGCAGGGATTTGAACTTTTGAAAGCCGTGCCCGCGGTTATGGGCATATGGGAATTTGTTAATGTCCGGTTGTAGATAACTTGAACCTTAACTTAATTAAAATGAATCAACAGTGTGAGTTACCGTGATGGTCTCTTCTCGGCGGAGTCCGGGAAGTGAACACGGTGTTGGAGTAATGCTTGCGCAGGTTGTCCTCTAGTTTCTCGTTCGCGCTTTGCCTCCTCTTCTCGCTCTCTTTTGTGAATAGGATAGCCACCATATATGCTAGTCGCTTGCTGTAGCTCCACATATTTACCTTGCCTTACCTATAAGCTTAAATAGTCTTGATCGCGAGGGTGCGAGATTGCTGAGTCCCTGTGGGTCACAGATTACTTCCAGACCAGATGCATGGCCTGATGATTCCGCTCCAGGTGACGCGCTTGAGCTCAAGTGGGAGTTCGACGAGGACTCTCAACGATACTACGTGTCTTTCCCTGATGATCAGTAGTGGTGCCCAGTTGGGGGTGATCGGGACCGTGTCGCATGTTGGGTTATCTTTTATTTTGGCGCCGTAGTTGGGCCATGAGTGTTTTAATGTTGTAATGTTACTTATGTACCTTGATTGACGTGGCGAGTGTAAGCCAACTATGTACCTTCCCCTTTTATTATTCATATTACATGGGATGTTGTGATGATTGCCTAACTTGCGACATTGCTTTCAATGCGGTTATGCCTCTAAGTCGTGCCTCGACACGTGGGAGATATAGTCGCATCGAGGGCGTTACAGTCACCGGCGTGTGCTCCGGCGAAGCCGCACCGTCCTCGGTTTCCTTCTCCCTCTCCCCCTCACCTGACTAGCGGGGGCCGCTAGTCAGCCACTCAGTACGCGCGCGAAGCGGTACAAGTGGTGGCGCCCGCAAGGCTTTACGCGTTCGGCGTCACCCCCTAGTCTATTTATTTAAATTTAAATTTCATATTTTTAGAGAGCTTGAAACAGCCAAAACTCTTTAACCACAAGTACAAATGAATTGATTCTTTTTGCATTGTGTTCTTTGTAAAGAAATCTAGCAGCTCACCAAAAATGGGATTTTTCCCTGCTGTCTAGATTTTCTGGTGAATTTCAGAAGGGTTCTTGATGTTTCCTTTTTATGTTTATAAATATTTTCAGAGAGTGAAGCTTTCTTGTGGATCACTAGGAGGCTTGTGAACCTCATCTGCACTAAGGCAAGCCACATCAACATTTTCATGGTGCCATTACAATATTTGTGATCTTTCAACTTGAATGAATGATTTAATCCATGCATTTAAATCACTATTATGTTATTTATATTCTGTAGGTTGTTTGTTTAAGTTGTCATGCTTAGTTTACAGAAAGTTGGAAGCTAAATAAGTTGGTAAAGTAACTAGAAGTAAACTTTTGTTATGAAAGAGTAATATGATTATGAACATACGTAGTTATATGTAGTTATTTTCTTGCATGAGTAAAAATTGATAAATTTGATAGAAAATATTCTGTTTAAAGTGATGTTTACTCCTAACCAGAGGAGTGTCATGAGTTGTTGATGTTTATACTTAGTGTGGATATAGTCGACTCAGTCATTTTCGTTGATATGTGATGCATATATTAGTGTTCCATTTCATGGCATACTATGACACCGGTTCTTTTAATTTTAAGTTGAACCTAATAATAACTCAACTTTAATATATCGTTGACCAGGTCATGGTGCCACTGAATCGAGTTTTTCCCAGTGCAACCACATTTGCCTTTATGAGAAGGCCTTTATTCGGTCCGTTGTCATGCCTCTGGTCGGTGCCTCCAACGAGGGAAGGTTATGGGCGTGTGGTACCCTAGCCCGGAAATCAGACATAACCATGTGTGGCCGTTGTTGAGATTATGGTACCGTGTCCCCGTGTGGGACGTTTATGTTTTGGCCACGACGGTGCTTGTTGGTGTCTTTGGTAGACACGAGGCCACCCAGGACTAGCCCGATGGGGAATGAGTCGGAGTGGCCAGGAGAGTGTCGTGGCAATGGAGGGGTTTCGTCAGAATGTCGTTGGTCCACCCGAATGGGAGTGCGAGGCCATGGGTTCCGTGGTGTGGGTACAGTGCGCTACCTCTGCAAAGTGTATTAATCTATCGATAGCCGAGTCCATGGTTACGGACACGCTCGAAAGTAGGTCACACCATGGGTCAACGTTTAATAAATATTGCACACTGAGTTATGAACTTTGCACTGTTGATGTTGGCGGGAAGGTCATCTTGCTGTTTGAGACCAAGTGTTGGTCGTGGTTGTTATCGCCGGAAGGATCACTGTTTGAGACCGAATGTTTGTCGTGGTTGTGGTCACCGGAAAGATCACGAGGTATCCCTAGTTAAGACCATGAGGTTGGTACGGTTGTGATCCCAGAGCGAGCAATGCTGGTAATCCAGTCCGAGGGGTTTTCTCACAAAAGCTTGATCACAACATGTTGGATACCTTGTTGCTTTATTAATAATTGGTTAATTATCATGATATTGTTTGCCATTATGTTTATGCTTGTTGTGAGCTTTCAAGTATATTCAATGTACTGACATGGCGTGTCATGCCAGATTTCAGGAAAGTCTCATTGGAAAGGAGTGCTGTCCGAGTCTAGATCGTGTCCACATCGGTGTCCCTGTGCTATGGAGTTCCGCTACGACGTTGTTCCGCTGCAGCGTAGTTGTTATGATCAAGGCCCCTTTATGTTCACTAAATAATGTGTATATTGTTCAGCCGCATTGTGTGTGCCGCTTGGCCTCGCCACCTGTTGTAATATAAACTTTGATCTGCTAGCATCAATAAAGCGGTTGTTTTCTATACCAAGATTGTTGTGTGTTGCCAGAAGACATGGTCTCTGGGCTGGCAATGCATGGTAAACCGGTTGCTAGGAGCCGGGGTGCCACAGCCCGCCTTGCTCGCATCCTCTACATTAATGGCGCCCAAGCCATAGTTTAATTCGCTTTTTAAATATAAAACAATCATCGCAAACATTTTAGTTAGAACACCCGTATGCAAACCGACAACTTCCCGAGGAAGCCAAGTGAAAATGTGCCGAGTAGGATTTCTGCTGCTCTTGATCGCAAACATTTTAGATAGAACACCCATATGCAAAGTGAGAGCTGCGCAGGATTTGTGCACCCCTTCAACGCAAACGGTTATTTTGGATGACCCGTCTGCAACCATGTACAAACAATTATTGGGTATGTTGCCATTTGTCAAACTGGAAATATTTACATTTGTTGATCTAGTAACGTTGCCATTTGTCAATCCTTGTAACACTGCGATTTGTCAAAATATGAAGCTAAAAATCGCTAGCAGTATCTAATTTTTGCAACTAAAATTCAGTAATTAAGCACAGATTTCATTCATTGATTAAGCAATCGTTCTTAATTTATACAAACAGTTCAACTCGACAGTTGAACCGACCAAACTTTTCCCCAATTATTGCCAACCACGTACTAAAATAGCTAGTTCAACTATATATACTAGCTAATTTTAAGTGCGTTGTACACTTCCACCACATCTATAGTTAGATGAACTGAACAAAATAGCCCCTAAATACTACTACTACTACTGCGGAGGGGCTTTTTACTACTTTCGACTGCCTCTCCTCCACCGAGCGTGCTCAGTAAGAGGCGGAGGAAGAGGAGCCTACCGACGAGCTGGGAAACCGCAATACGATGCCTACCACTGTTGCAGCTTCAGTGACGCTCACCTCGAACGCCCTCTGCTGCTCCAGACAACCCTCTCGAAGCGGTGGTTCTCCTCGTAGATCTCCTGATTCCTCGCCTCTGAGGTGGCATGTGCCGCGGCCACGGCGGCAGTAAGGATCTTTACATGCTCGACGAGGCACTCCTCCTCCTCCCACAGGAACTCAGTGTAGCGCGCAAGGTCACCAACGCACATGCGGGCATCCACCTCCGCCTCCCGCCTTTGAGCGGCGGTGGCGGAGCGGGTGATGACCCTAGCGGTCGACGGTGGGCAGGCGGCCATGGCGGCCACGACCACCACCTCCCGCCTTCGGGCCGCGGTGGCGGAGCGGGTGATGGCCACAGTGTCCGGCATTGGGGTGGCGGCCACGACGGCCACCTCCCGCCTTCGGGTCACGGCGGCAGAGCGCGCGATGGCCCTAGCTTTCGAGGGTGGTGTGGCGGCAATGGCGGCCAGCAACAACTGCTGATGGGCACCGGCGGCGGAGCGTGTGGTGGGTGTTCTGCGCACACCCAACAGGGACGCCACGCACACTATACTATGTAGGGGACTGCGCCGCCGCCGTGGTGTAGCCTCCTAGCTGGAGTTGTCCTCTGATGATGGCGGAGTGGCTGAGCGACGACGACGGACCAGTGCCATTGGCGATTGTGGAAGAAGCAGACGAGATAAGCTACAGGGAGGGATGGGAAAATGCGAAGCAGGTCTAGCCGGCCGTGAGGGTTTTTATAGCAGTCCGGTAAGCATTGGGATTTTGGGGGATTTCACCAAGAAACTTGTGCGGGAACCTGCGAGGTTGCGCGGGAACGGGCTCACCGACGATTCATTGGCGCCACCGTTTGGCCAAAAGAACGCCCCCATGCGCTGCGCAAGCTTGCGCTGTAAGCCATCTGCGGCAGCGGGGTGACAAGACATGCGAGAGGAGGACAAAAGGCCACGTACACATATGGTTAATAAAAAAACATTTGCGATTTAATTACTTACTATACCACCATCCTGGTTTATAAGTATGATTTAACTGAAAAAATATGAATGCATGTCGCCAAAGATTATATAGTTGGATTTGTATTTGAACATAGTTTCCAATTATATAATTTTTAAAACATGCATTAACATTTTGTTGGTTAAATTTGAGGGCAAAGTATGGCACAGAATATAAAGGAGACTATAGACTAGACGGAGGTGGTAGCACACGGCCACTCTCTAGGCAACGATGCAACTGTCGGCCGGCTTGCATGCAACCATTTCCTACCTGTTCAACTGCTCTATGCGTGTGGTTGCTTGCGGTTCAGGCAGTCGCGGTGCGCTCTACTCGCCTCCCGCCGCACACACTCTACTCTTGCGTCCCTCCGGGTGCTCTGCCCCTGTCCCTCCATGCGTGCTGCCAGTGTTTGGGGCCAGCGCACGATCACGCACGTTCGTGTGCAAGTGGTTGCGCCAGGCGCGGCGCGACGATGCAGTTACCCACTGCAAAAACTGCCATGCGGACGCGTCGAGAATCCACACCGCCCGGCCCCCTTTTATTCCTGCGACCATTTACCTTCATCTCTCATCTCACACGACACAATAAGCACACCCACGAGGACACATACAGAGAGGACATCCAGCGGTTCCAATGGCGCTCCTGTGGCTCCAATGGCGCTCCCAGCGGCCGACGACGACAACGGCTGTCAGTTCACCACGCATCACGTAGTGGACACCCACGTGAGGGGGAAGGCCCTCTCGGTGGTGCACACGAACGTTCCGGTCTCGGTGGAGAGCTCCATCCAAACTATGGAGCAGTTCCTTGCCGAGGACAAGTACCGAGTGGTCGCCTTCGACCTCGAGTACACCATTGGTCGTGCCGGGCACGATCAGAAGGTTGCCGTCACCCAGTTGTGCGTGCGACATGACGTCCTCGTCTACCACTACCACCTTGCCACAAGGCCTTGCGAGCGTTTCTCCGGGTTTATCAACAGCTCCGACTACAGTTTCGCTACAGTGGACACCACCAACGATCTAAAAGTGCTCAAGGTTTCGGACTTGAAATGCCCGAATCTTGTCAACATCTAGCACCACTACAAGGTCTGGGGTAGCGACAAAAACAAACCGAACTCCCTAGTTGACCTCGCCTCGGCCATCATCGATCCCTACTACGTGAAGATGAAGGAAGAGAGCAATAAGGACAAGAACGCCTGGCACAGTGTGTGGCATGAGAGACTGGATGAACAACATGTCAAGTACGCGGCCATGGACAGGTACACAAGCTACGAGATGTACAGGCGGATCGTTGACATGAGGAATTGTCTTCTTCCTGACCTAGACGAGGGATCGAACCACATAGCAGTGGCGGGAGCGTGACAAGAAGTAGATGACTAGACGATCGTTTCTCCTACTTTATGTAGCGACCAGACCTCAAACAGTCTGATCTCTGTGCTTTAGTGTCATCCCTGGATCAGTAATGCTGACACACACAGTAATTGAAGGATTTATAACAGAGTAGCAATCACACAGTTATTACATCGAATGTCTCAAAGGAGAACTTAATAAATATGGCTTAAGGCCATCTAATAACGATAACAGCGGAAGGCTTGGAAGATAAGTGAGTCCATCAACTCCAACGGCATCACTGAGTATAGAACCACGACCTAAAGACACCTTACTCGTTGTCTGAAAAGTCTACAACATGAACGTTGCAGCCCGAAAACGGGTCAGCACATGGAATATGCTGGCTATGTAACACATAGAGAGTAATGAAAGAATAAAGCTATACTACATGCATATATGGCTGGTGGAAAGCTCTATGGTTACAGTTTTTGCATAAAGCCAATTTTTCCCTACTGCAAAGGAATAAATTTTATTTAACTATCATGGTGGTTGGTAAACATTGAGAAGATAGACATCCTCTCAATCCCAATTTGAGTATCAACATTAAAACCCAACAATATTAATTAAAGTAACATGATGAGATTCACATGATAATCCAAGTACTAGATACTCAGGATGTCCATAACTGGGGACACGACTAACCATGATTAGTTTATACACTCTGTAGAGGTTTGCGCACTTTTCCCCACAAGACTCGATCTCCTCCGTTGGGATTCTCGCACTACATGATGTTTGAGAAACGGATGGCCGAGACATAGTCTTTTAGAAGCGCTAGCACCTTACGACCGGGTAGACATTACCAACCTACATCCCCTACATCTGCTAGTCTACCACTATAAGAGTTCGCACGACTTAGTCAACTATGCTAGAGCCCATAGTAGCTTGTGGCTGCACACGGAAGTTTCTAGTATGAATAATCTCATGATCCATTTGAGCCTGGGTGGCGGTCCATAAAGAAAAACAGGCAATCGCTGGAATACCCAGGTGCCTCGATCCATCCAGATGTGTGTTTAAGTTGCCACCTTAAAGAAACCATTAATTTAACAATCTCACATCTGTCATGGATACACTCACCCAATCCACGTCTACTAGCATAGCATGGCATAATAAGAAAACGTAGAAGTAACTCCCAAGAGTTTGATAATAAAACAGGTAATAGGTACTACCTCATCTAATTCCCAAAACCCACATATTAATCAGATCCTAATCATGCAATTGTTTGAGGATTGATCTAATGGAATAAAAACTGGGTAGTAAAGAGGTATGATCAAAGTGTTACTTGCCTTGCTGATGATCCGCAAAACCTAGAGATTCAAAGTAGCAAGCGGCGCACTCCGGGTACTCTATCGCAAACAAACAAGCATACAATAAGTACTCATCTAATGCATGGGTAAAACTCAAATAAGAGATCTAACCAAAAAGTTCAACTTAAGAACTCCGGTTTGCAAAAAGAATCAAATCGAACGAAGCAACGAAAGTCAAACGGCGAAAGAAACCAACTTTGTTTACTAATCTGGATCTAAGTCAAGTTTTACAGATGCAAAAACTTGTTTGAGTTGGTTAAACGGAAAGAGGGTTTCGATACGAAACTCCAGACGCTTGAATCGCCTGATTCTGACAAACGAGCGAAAAGTTAAACTAAAACGAAAATCGGATCAGAAATCGCGATCAGAAATAATCGCGGAAAAATCTGAGAAAAAGAAAACTGACAAACAGATTAACGAACGAATGTTCGTTATCTGGAACTAAACAGTGAACGTGTTCATTATGGAAAAACCGATTTATAAAAAACATAGGGTTTTCTAAAAAAAACGAATCGATTTTTCTCAGAAAACCGGGGCGGTGGCGGGTGGCTACCTCGTCGGGGCTCCGGCGAAGTCCGGCGGCTCCGGCGGGGCTTCGGGCGGCGGCGGGGTGCGGCGTCGTCGGTAGGCGTGGCATGCGGCGGCGAGGCGGCGGGGCAGGGCGACGCGAGGCGAGGCGAGGCGACGGGGTGGGGTGGCGGTGGCTATATAAGGAGGGGGGCGTCCTGGCTCGGAGGAGGGGGCGCCTCGGGAGGCGTGCTCCTCCCGGACTCGGCGGCGACGGCGATCGGGACTTCGGTCCCGATCCGATGCGGGAGGCGGCAGCGGCTGGGCCAGCTCGGCTGGGCCTTCGGCCCAGTCGGGCGCACGAGGTTTTCTTTTAAAAAAAAATCCTGCCGATCTAAGAAAAATCCTAGAAAAATAAATAAAAATCTAAAACTTCTCTCGGTCTGTCCATCTGTCTGCGGATGAAAAGCTGTACTGAACTCCAGCCTGGTACCCAAAGTTTCGTGCAACTGATTCCAGAACTTTGAGGTAAACTGGGTTCCTCTATCGGATACAATGCTCCTCAGAACTCCATGCAGACATACAATCCTAGTCATGTATATCTTTGCCAACTTAGCACTGGTGTAAGTGGTCTTTACTAGGATGAAATGAGCTACCTTCGTCAAGCGATCGACTACAACCCATATTGAGTCATAGCCTGAACGGGTCCTGGGTAATCCTGTGATAAAATCCATGCCTAGCTTATCCCACTTCCATTCGGGTATCAGCAATGGTTGTAGCAATCCTGCTGGCTTCTGATGCTCTGCCTTTACTCTCTGACATACATCACAAACTGCTACATACTCTCCAATATCCTTCTTCATTCCGGTCCACCAGAAAGTATCCTTCAAATCCAAATACATCTTGGTATTTCCTGGGTGAATCGAATATGGTGAATCATGGGCCTCCTGCAGAATCAACTTCCTGATCTCCGGGTCGTTAGGCACATAAACACGGTCTTCAAACCATATGGTATCGTGCTCATCCTCACGAAATCCTTTAACTTTTCCTTTGCTCATCTTCTCCTTTATAGAGGCAACCTCCTTGTCAGTCTTCTGAGCTTCTCTGATCTTATCCATCAAAGTAGACTGAATCTCCAATGTTGCTACATAGCCTCTCGGAACTATCTCCAAATATAGCTCACGAAGGTCTTCGGCTAACACCTTCGGTAAATCTCCCATCATTAGTGTGTTGACATGGCTCTTACAGCTCAGCGCATCTGCTACTATGTTAGCCTTTCTGGGATGATAATGCAATCTCATATCATAATCCTTGATGAGCTCCAACCATCTCCTTTGCCTGAGATTTAGCTCCTTCTACGTGAAAATATACTTCAAACTCTTGTGATCCGTGTATACTTCACAATGGTTTCAAATGAGAAAATGTCTCCAAGTCTTCAATGCATGCACTACGGCTACTAACTCCAAATCATGTGTGGCATAATTCAACGCATGAGGTTTTAGCTGTCATGAAGCATACGAAACAACTCTTCCCTCCTGCATAAGCACTGCTCCAAGTCCTTGACGTGAAGCGTCGCGATATACCTCGTAATCCTTGCGCTAATCTGGTAGAATCAACACTGGCGAGGTAACCAAACGTTTCTTCAATTCCTGGAAACTGGCCTCACATTCCTTGGTCCATTTGAACTTGGTATCCTTCTTCAACAACTCCATCGTAGGCTTCACGATTTTTGAGAAATTCTCTATGAACCTCCGGTAGTATCCTACAAGTCCAACAAAACCCCAGATCTCTCCAACTGTTGTTGGTGCTTCCCAATTTGTCATAGTGACAACCTTGGTGGGATCTACTGCTATACCTTCTCCGGATATAACGTGTCCGAGGAATCCAACTTCCTTCAACCAAAACTGACATTTGCTGAACTTGGCATATAACTGATATTCTCTGAGCTTCTCTAGTACCAAACGCAAATGCTCCTTATGCTCCTCTTCTTTCTTTGAGTAGACCAAAATATCATCAATGAACACCACAACGAACTTATCCAAAAACTCCATAAACACCTTGTTCATCATGTTCATGAAATATGCAGGTGCGTTGGTCAGACCAAATGACATGACGGTATACTCGTACAGCCCATACCTGGTGGTAAAAGCCATCTTAGGTATATCCCGCTCTCGAATTTTTAACTGATGGTATCCTGATCGCAGACCGGTCTTGGAAAATACCTTAGCTCCTTGCAATCGATCAAACGGATCATTGATCATTGGCAGTGGGTACTTGTTCTTGATCGTTACTTCATTCAATCCTTGATAATCAACAACCATCCTTAACAATCCATCCTTCTTCTCCACTAAAAGTACTGGCGATCCCCAAGGAAAAGAACTTGGGAGAATATAACCTTTATCCAGTAACTCCTTAATCTGCTTCTTAATCTCCTCCAAATCTTTTGCGGGCATCCTGTATGGTCTCTTAGATATTGGCCCTGTGCCTGGCAAAAGCTCAATCAAAAACTCAATATCTCTATTCGGTGGCATTCCTGGCAACTCCTCTGGAAATACGTTAGGGAAATCCTTCACCACTGGTACTTCCTCCTGCACAACTCCTGATAAGGAATTTACTTGGGTCCTCTTCAGCGCATGCCTGGATACATACTTGATCCTTCTTCCTTCTGGCGTCGTAAGCAAAATTGACTTACTAGCGCATTCAATGTTCCCTCCATACTTCGACAACCAATCCATGCCTAATATCACATCCAATCCTTGAGATTCCAATACTATTAGGTCTGAGGGAAATACATAGTTACCAACCCTTAATGGTAACCGATCACACCATAGACTAGCCATATACTCTGCTCCAGGCGAGGTTACTAACATGGGTGACCTAAGGGCTTGGTTTGGAGTTTATACTTATCCACAAATCCCCTTGAGATGTATGAATGCAATGCACAAGTATCAAAAAGGATGAGTGCTGAGCTTCAACCTCCTCCACGTTAACGTGGTTCACCTGTCCCCTATTGAAAGGGTTTGGCTTCTTTCCAAAGCTTACATTGCCATTTCCATTCTGGGCTTCAGGACATTCATTGGCGTAATGTCCAGTCTTCTGGCACTTATAGCAAGCGACTTAGCTCAGGTCTCTCTTGGCTCGTGTCAATGGGTTGGTACGGTTCTGGCCGGTGCTTCCTCAATTCCCATTACCGTTCTTGGGGCCATTATGATTGTGCGAGCTACCTCCTCCATGGGTATGCTGAAAATGTCCTCCCGGTTTAGGGGTAAAACGTGGCTTCTGCTGAGCTCCAGAATTGTACTTCCCTTGTCCATACTTCCTCTTGCGGTTTTCAATCTGCTGCTGCTTCCCTTCAATCATAAGAGCGCGATCTACCAACTCCTGGTAGTTGTTGAAGCTTGCTACCATCAAATGCATGCTCAACTCATCATTCAGTCCTTCCAGAAACTTCTCCTGCTTAGTTGCATCTGTAGCAACGTCATCTGGGGCATAACGTGCTAGCTTACTAAAGTCATCCACATACTGGCCAACAGTCCGTCCTCCTTGGCGCAAGTTGCGAAACTCACGCTTCTTCATGGCCATAGCTCTTGTTGAAACATGGGTTGTATGGAAAGCCTGCTGAAATTGGTCCCATGTCACCGTGGCTATAGGGTAGGTGACAGTGTAATTCTCCCACCATGATGCTGCTGGTCCACCCAACTGATGTGCGGAAAAGTGCACCTTCTCAGCATCAGTACATCCTGTAGTGGTTAACTCCCTTCCAATCTTGCGGAGCCAATCATATGCTACAATTGGCTCGGTGCTACTGGAGAACACCGGCGGATTCAGCCTAAGAAAATGGGTTAAGTGATCAACAGGTGGTGGCAGTGGTGGGTTGTTGTTGTTGTTGTTGTTGTTGTTCCCCTGGTTCTGATTCTAGACTAGCAACTGCATCAACGTATTCTGCTGCTGGATCAACTGAGTGAGCTCCGGTGGGAAAGCAAATCCATTGTCACGTCTCGGAGGCATCTGGGGTTTAGAAAAGATGAGAATATAGAATAGAATGAGGTCTAGAGGGAAAACACTACCCATATGCACATGAGGCAAATGCAAACAAAATCACTTCATTCAATCAAACAAGGGCATACAACGGTCTATCTATCATTACAAAAGTGCTCGGGCTATACTAGATACATGGGGGAAATACTACTACGGTTGTGGTGGTCGACTAGAAAAACTGCTCCGATGAAGACTCCATGATATCTGCTCCAGCTTCATCAACATAGTCATCATCGCTATTCTCTGGGTCCGAGTCGGTGTCGTCGATGATGATGTAGTTCTCTGGACAAGTGCAATCTTCGTCTTCTCCTCCAGTTGCAGGAAATCCCATGAACACTTTTAGCTTCTTCTTTAGATCATCATTCTTCTCTACTAATGTTGCTATTTCCTCCTCATATCCATCGCGTGTAGACTTGAGTTCTTCTCCCAGCTCCGTGATCTTGGTCATGGCCTTCTTCAGGTCTATCATGCCTGCGCACATCTGGTTCTCCTGGCGTCGAATGTGCTGGTTTAACTCCTGGATGAAGGCTGCAATTGATCTATCCTTCCTGGTGCTGATCATCTCCCATTGCTCATCTCGGCGCCCACAAATCTGGTAGATAGTATCCTTGAGATCCTTGTGGTAAACTTCTCCAATGCGCCCCATAGTGATGTGGGCTGCCATGCTCTTTCCTAGACTCCAGGTTGGTGCATCAAAGGAAAACTCTATGGGCTCAGTGACGGGCATGAACGTCCTTCCTGGAACTTGAACTTGAATCATCCAACGCTCCTCTTCAGGTAAATTGGCGTTGTAGGTCCCGGTGAAGCTTGGTACTCCGATGTTTAGGTATCTAGTGACTTCCTTCAAGTGACATCCAAAGGGTGTATCTTCATCCGGTTGCGTGAACTTGTTACTTGCATCCGCCATCCTAAAAGAGTAGAAAAGATGAGGAGTCAGAGATGAGAAGAGTGAGTAGTGATCTAGGGCTTTTAGCTAAGTGGTCATGTCCTACAGTCAGCGTGTGCTCTGATACCATCTTGTAGCGACCAGACCTCAAACAGTCCGATCTCTGTGCTTTAGTGTCATCCCTGGATCAGTAATGCTGACACGCACAGTACTTGAAGGATTTATAACAGAGTAGCAATCACACACTTATTACATCGAATGTCTCAAAGGAGAACTTATTACAATAAATATGGCTTAAGGCCATCTAATAATGATAACAACGGAAGGCTTGGAAGATAAGTGAGTCCATCAACTCCAACGGCATCACTGAGTATAAAACCACGACCTAAAGGCACCTTAGTCGTCGTCTGAAAAGTCTGCAACATGAACGTTGCAGCCCGAAAACGGGTCAGCACATGGAATATGCTGGCAATGTAACACATAGAGAGTAATGAAAGAATAAAGCTATACTACATGCATATATGGCTGGTGGAAAGCTCTATGGTTACAGTTTTTGCATAAAGCCAATTTTTCCCTACTACAAAGAAATAAATTTTATTTAACTATCATGGTGGTTGTTAAACATTGAGAAGATAGACATCCTCTCAATACCAATTTAAGTATCAAAATTAAAACCAAAAAATATTAATTAAAGTAACATGATGAGATTCACATGATAATCCAAGTACTAGATACTCAAGATGTCCATAACCGGGGACACGGCTAACCATGATTAGTTTATACACTCTGTAGAGGTTTGAGCACTTTTCCCCACAAGACTCGATCTCCTCCGTTGGGATTCTCGCACTACATGGTGTTTGAGAAACGGATGACCGAGACATAGTCTTTCAGAAGCGCTAGCACCTTACGATCGGGTAGACAGTACCAACCTACATCCCCTACATCTGCTAGTCTACCACTGTAAGAGTTCGCATGACTTAGTCAACTATGCTAGAGCCCATAGTAGCTTGTGGCTGCACACGGAAGTTTCTTGTATGAATAATCTCATGATCCCTTTGAGCCTGGGTGGCGGTCCATAAAAAATAGGCAATCGCTGGAATACCTAGGTGCCTCAATGTAACGCCCTCGATGCGGCTATATCTCCTACGTGTCGAAGCACGACTTAGAGGCATAACCACATTGAAAGCAATGTCGCTAGTAAGGTAATCTTCACAACAACCCATGTAAATAGATAATAAGGGGAAATGTACATAGTTGGCTTACACTCGCCACGTCACAAATGGTACATAAATAGCATTACAATCATCCAATACACTCATGGTATGACTACGGTACCAAAATAAAAGATCAACCCCAACAAGCGACATGGTCCCGATCGCCCCAACTGGGCACCTCTACTGATCATCAGGGAAAGACACATAGTAACGGCGTGAGTCTTCGTCGAACTCCCACTTGAGCTCAAGCGCATCATCTGGAACGGAGTCATCGGGCCCTGCATCTGGTTTGGAAGTAATCTGTGAGTCACGGGGACTCAGCAATCTCGCACCCTCGCGATCAAGACTATTTAAGCTTATAGGTAAGGCAAGGTAATATGTGGAGCTGCAGCAAGCGACTAGCATATATGGTGGCTAACCTGTTCGCAAAAGAGAGCGAGAAGAGAAGGCAAAGCACGAACGAAGAACTATAGAACAAACTACGTCAAGCATTACTCCAACACCGTGTTCACTTCCCGAACTCCGTTGAGAAGAGACCATCACGGTTACACACGCAATTGATTCATTTTAATTAAATTAAGGTTCATGTTATCTACAACGGACATCAACAAATTCCCATCTGCCCATAACCGCGGGCACAGCTTTTGAAAGTTCAAATCCCTGCAGGGGAGTCCCAACTTAGCCCATCACAAGCTCTCACGGTCAACGAAGGATAAACCTTCTCCCGAGACATTCCGATCAGACTCGGCATCCCGGTTTTACAAGACAACCTCGACAAAGATAAAACAAATCCAGCAACACCGCCCGAATGTGCCGACAAATCCCGATAGGAGCTGCAGATATCTCGTTCTCAGGGCACACTCAGATGAGCGCTCCATACAACTAAAACCAAACCTCGAGTTTCCCCGAGGGGGCGCTGCACAGGGCTCTAGTTTGGACCAACACACAGAGGAGCACTGGCCCGGGGGGTTTAAATAAGATGACCCTGGGGCTCCGGAAACCCAAGGGAAAAAGAGGCTAGGTGGCAAATGGTAAAACCAAGGTTGGGCATTGCTGGAGGAGTTTTATTCAAGGCGAACTGTCAAGGGGTTCCCTTTATCACCCAACCGTGTAAGGAACGGAAAATCCGGGAACATAACACCGATATGACGGAAACTAAGGCGGCAATAGTGGAACAAAACACTAGGAAAAAGGCCGATACTTCCACCCTTTACCAAGTATATAGATGCATTAAGATAACAAGAATATATAATGATATCCCAACAATAAACAAAGTTCCAACAAGGAACGGTCTCCAATCTTCACCTGCAACTAGCAACGCTATACGAGGGGCTGAGCAAATTGGTAACATAGCCAATCAACGGTTTGCTAGGACATGGTGGGTTAGAGGTTTGACATGGAAATTTGGGAGGCATGATAAGCAAGTGGTAGGCATCATAGCATAGGCATAGCAAAAGAGCGAGCCTCTAGCAAGCAAAGATAGAAGTGATTTCGAGGGTATGATCATCTTGCCTGCAAAGTTGTCAGAGTTGACTTGATCCTCGTAAGCAAACTCAAAGGGCTCCTCATTAGCGAACTCGTCTCCCGGCTCTACCCAAACAAGACAAAGAAGCAAAAGGAGCGCAATCAACCACGTGCAAAGCTCAAACAAATATGATGCAAACATGGTATGCTAAGCGGGATGCGATATGTGATGCATATGCAAGGTTTGACAAGGAATGATTGAACCTGGCCTCAACATGGAAATCCAAGAGTTCCACTGGAAATTTAAGGTGATTTCGGTTAAAATCGATATAAAGATCACCGGAATCGGATGCACGGTTTGGAAATGGCAAGCAAAACAAATATGGCACCGGTCTGCGATAAACAGCAAGTAGCCAACTAAATGCATCAAGATAATTATTCTACAGCACTCAAACATGGAAACAAAATACATGGCAGGTATCCACTCATGATTCTTGACAAAAGATGAACACTGAGCTACGGCCAATTCATCCATTAACAGGTTTAAACAAGCATGGCAAAAGTGCAATTGATAAACAGGTTTCAGACTTAGTGAAATTAACACAAGCCTGGAATTTCAGATCAGGTAGCACACTTTGGAGCATGAAAACTATATGCTACGGAAACTTAACATGACAAATCAAGGCATGACATGAAGCTACTCAAAGAGTTTAACAAAAGTCCCTTAGTGACCTTGAGCCAAAAGTGATCGGAAAATACAATTGCAAGCATGTGAACATGGCAAAAACATAATCTGTTAACGAGTAGACATGTTTACGAGCTCGATGCACTCACTACAGAGCAAGGCATGACAATCTAAGCATACACCCATCAAGAATACATATCATAGAAGCTATACATGGCAACAACAAAAACATAGCATGCACGGATCAACAACAACATCCTCCGCAAAATCGCTAACGAGTCAACAATCTGCCAGGATTCATGAAATAGCAAAAGTAGAGCTCGATTGACTCAAGCTAGGTTGCTCCATAATTGCAAACAAAGACATGGATGGATAGAGCACCACAATGTTAACAAATCATCATTACTGATCTTCCTCAAAAGAGGCACGGATCACTAGGAAACAACATGAACATATGGCATATTGATAAAAACAAATCAAGGACTTAGTGAAATTCTAAGTCCCTGAAATCAGCATTAACGAATGCACTACTTTGCAAGCTTGTGCTAGTCACCACACAAGTCACAAAAATACATGGATAGCACCTCCGTAAAGATGGCATGGTATATGACAAAAAACATGTAGAGATCAGGAGCATATCATGCACACATTAATCATGGCAAAAATGACAAATAGCTATTTGGTGCAATAAATCTAACAATTATCTCAAATAGCTCTCTTCCAACAGCATTTAGGGAATCAATATGAGCTCAAATGAAAATGATGCAATGAGATGAAATGATGTACTCTCTGAGGCGAACATTTTGATATGCTACACGCGCAAAACGGAGCTACAGATGCAAAGTTACGGCATGATGAAGTTGCATAAAAAATACTGAGAGAGGGGGAGAAGTCAACCCCGATCTAGGGTTCGTCCGGATCTAGATCTGGCGACGGGCACTGTAGCAGCTCGAGGATCGCCGGAAAAAGGAGCCGCGGTGGCCGGACTTGTCGTCGGGGATCGCCGAAGAGGCGGGGAGGCGACGGGACGGCGGCCTCGGGCTCTCCTGGCCACGGCGGACGTCGTCGGCGAGCTGGGGCGAGAAGGCGGGCGGCGGAAGGAGGCGTGGAGACCTCCTACTCCGGCGAAGTCGCGCGGCGGCCGGAGCAGGTGCGGCGGAGGGCGGCGGGCGGCTCGGCGTTGCGGGCGATGGAGGCGCGAGGAGGCGCGAGGAGGTGGGCGGCGCTGGCCGGATGGGCCTGGGGGCCGGATGCGGGCCACGGCGGCGATGTGGGCGCGCCCGCCACGTGTCGGCGTCTGGTTGGTCGCGGGCGTCGGCGGGGAGGTGTCCGGCACGGGCGGACAATGTCCGGCGCGCAGAGAGGGGACTTTTGCTAGGGTTAGGGGGGAATGACCTGAAAATTTCGGGGGAGGTCTAAATTTATAGGTAGGAGGAGCTAGGAGAGTCCAAATGAGGTGCGATTTTCGGCCACGCGATCGTGATCGAACGCTCTAGATGATGGAGAGGGTTTTGGTGGGTTTTGGGCCAAAATGGAAGGGTGTTGGGCTGCAACACACACGAGGCCTTCTCGGTCCCTTGGTTAACCATTGGATTATCAAACGAAGTCCAAATGGTATGAAACTTGACAGGCGGTCTACCGGTAGTAAACCAAGGCCGCTTGGCAAGTCTAGGTCCAATCCGGAAATATTTAACCTCCGCACACGAAAAGAAGGTAGAAAGGACCACCGGAGGAGATAGGAGCGCCGGAATGCAAAACGAACAACGTGGAAAATGCTCGGATGCATGAGACGAACACGTATGCAAATGCAATGCACATGATGACATGATATGCGATGCATGAAAACGACAACAACACACGGAGACAAAAACCCGAACCCGAGAAAATAAAATAACTTAGTGCCAGAAACGGCAAGAGTTGGGATACAACACTCCACCACTACGAAAGGATCTCGTCCCGAGATCTAGGACTGGAAAAATGCCGGGTACTCAGAACGGTGGTGCTCCTCGCGTTCCCAGGTGGCTTCACGGTCGGAATGGTGTGACCATTTGACTTTGAGGAATTTGATTGACTTATTACGAGTCTTGTGCTCAGTCTCTTCAAGAATAGCAACGGGGTGCTCACGATAAGAGAGGTCTTCTTGGAGATCAATGTCTTTGAAGTTGACGATGCGGCCAGGGGTCTTGAAGCACTTGCGGAGCTGAGATACATGGAACACGTCGTGCACATTTGCAAAGTTTGAAGGAAGCTCGAGTTGATAGGCGAGATCGCCTCTCTTGCTGGCGATCTTGAAAGGACCCACGTATCTAGGGGCAAGCTTCCCTTTGATACCGAAGCGACGAGTACCTTTCATTGGCGAGACGCGAAGGTAAACATGATCTCCGATCTCGAAAGCCAAATCACGGTGCTTACTATCATAGAAGCTCTTCTGGCGCGATTGCGCTGCTTTGAGGTTATCACGAATGACTTTGCACATCTCCTCTACCTCTGTGATCAAGTCATTTCCCAGAAGTTGACGTTCACCGGTTTCTGACAAGTTAAGAGGAGTACGACACTTCCTGCCATACAAAATTTCGAATGGGGCCTTGCCCGAACTTGCTTGAAAACTGTTGTTGTAGGAGAATTCGACATATGGAAGATAATCCTCCCACTTCATACCGAAGGAGATAACACAAGCCCTGAGCATATCTTCAAGAATCTGATTGACACGCTCGACTTGACCGCTAGTTTGAGGATGGAAAGCTGTGCTGAAGCGGATGTTGGTGCCCATGGCCTTCTGAAAAGAATCCCAAAACTTGGAGGTAAAGATGCTGCCACGGTCTGAAGAGATCACCTGTGGAATGCCGTGCAGCGAGACAATCCGAGAGGTATACAGCTCCGCCAATTGAGCTGCAGTGATAGACTCTTTGATAGGCAGAAAGTGAGCCACTTTAGTGAGTTTGTCGATGACAACGAATATAGCATCATTGCCACGCTTGGACTTTGGAAACCCAGTCATGAAGTCCATCTCAATGTGGTCAAACATCCATTCTGGAATGGCAAGAGGTTGGAGGAGACCAGCCGGTCTTTGGTGTTCTGCCTTCACTCTTTTGCAGACATCACATTCATTCACGAACTGAGCAATCTCGCGCTTCATTCAAGTCCACCAATAAGCCTGCTTGAGGTCCTCATACATCTTCGTACTCCCAGGGTGGATGGAGAGGAGTGAATTGTGAGCCTCGTTCATGATAACTTTACGAAGGTCACCTTTGGGCACAACAATACGATCCTCGAAGAAGAGAGTATCCTTGTCATCAATCCCAATCTTCACCTTCTTCACCATAGCATCAAGAAGTTGAGCCTCGCGAATCTGATCTTCCAAAGTAGGAGAGACTTGAAGGTTGGCGAGGAAACCTTGAGGAACAACTTGAAAATTGAGTTTGCGGAAAGCTTCACAAAGCTCGGGTTGGTAAGGCTTGAGAATCAGACTGTTGCAGTAAGCCTTCCTGGTCAAAGCATCAGCAATCACATTGTGAAAGTGCAACTATCCCTAGGTGGTTTTGGTAATTCATAACAACATATAGCTCATTGAGCTAATGCTATTCCAAGATGACTATTTCAGGAAAGCTCAATGATTGGCATGGCATGGATGTGAAAGTGGAACCCTCGAAATGCTAAGGACAAAGGATTGGCTCAAGCTCAAAAGCTCAATACTCTTCATTTTATATTTTAGTGATCCAAGATCACATTGAGTCTTTAGGAAAAGCCAATACTATCAAGGAGGGATGAGGTGTTGCTTAATGAGCCTCTTGCTTCATGTGCTTAGTGATATGCTCCAAAACCCTCAACTACTTTCCCATATCCACATATGACCTAAACCCTAAGCCAAACTCGGTCCTACCGATTCTTTCTATCTGGCGCCACCGAGCTTCACTTGTCATAAGCCACTGGCAAACCCTAGCAATTCGGTTCTACCGATAGGGATCTCGGTCTCACCGAGATGGGATTGCAAACTCTCTGCTTCCCTTTCATAACTTTTTGGTCTCACTGAAAGAGCGAATCGGTCCCACCGAGATTGCAGTGTAAACTCTCTGTTTCCTTTTTGTAACTTTTCGGTCTCACCAAAAGAGCAAATCAGTCCCACCGAGTTTACCTGACCAACTCTCTTGTTAGCTTATTACCAACCTCGGTCTCACCGAGTTTGTGTAATCAGTCTCACCGAGATTACGTTATGCCCAAACCCTAACCATATCGGTCCTACCGAGTTGCATGTCAGTCCCACCGAAAATCTCTAACGGTCACTAGGTTTACCTTTTCGGTCCGACCGAGTTTGTTGATTCGGTCCCACCAAGATTGGAAAACTGTGTGTAACGGTTGGATTTTGTGTGGAGGCTATATATACCCCTCCACCTCCTCTTCATTTGTGGAGAGAGCCATCAGAACACATACACAATTCCAACTCATATGTTCTGAGAGAGAACCACCTACTCATGTGTTGAGACCAAGATATTCCATTCCTACCATATGAATCTTGATCTCTAGCCTTCCCCAAGTTGCTTTCCACTCAAATCTTCTTTCCACAAAATCCAAATCCTATGAGAGAGAGTTGAGTGTTGGGGAGACTATCATTTGAAGCACAAGAGCAAGGAGTTCATCATCAACACACCATTTGTTACTTCTTGGAGAGTGGTGTCTCCTAGATTGGCTAGGTGTCACTTGGGAGCCTCCGACAAGATTGTGGAGTTGAACCAAGGAGTTTGTAAGGGCAAGGAGATCGCCTACTTCGTGAAGATCTACCGCTAGTGAGGCAAGTCCTTCGTGGGCGATGGCCATGGTGGGATAGACAAGGTTGCTACTTCGTGGACCCTTCGTGGGTGGAGCCCTCCGTGGACTCGTGCGACCGTTACCCTTCGTGGGTTGAAGTCTCCATCAACGTGGATGTAGGATAGCACCACCTATCCGAACCACGGGAAAAACATCCGTGTCTCCAATTGCGTTTGAATTCTCCAAACCCTCCCTTTACATTCTTGCAAGTTGCATGCTTTACTTTCCGCTTCCAATATACTCTTTGCATGCTTGCTTGAATTGTGTGATGATTGCTTGACTTGTCCTACAATAGCTAAAATCTGCCAAGAACTAAAATTGGGAAAAGGTTAAGTTTTTATTTGTCAAGTAGTCTAATCACCCCCCTCTAGACATACTTTCGATCCTACACATTGGCCTTGCCTGGAGTATACTCGATACTCGGATTATACTCTTGAATCATTTCGACCCAACGAGTCTGCCTGAGGTTGAGATTAGGCTGAGTGAAGATGTACTTGAGACTCTTGTGTTCAGTGAAAATGTCCACTTTTCTTCCCAATAAGAGATGTCTACAAGTCAAAAGAGCATGCACAACTGCCGCCAACTCGAGGTCATGAGTGGGGTAGTTCTTCTCGTTGGGCTTCAACTGGCGAGAGGTATAAGCCACAACTTTCTTCTCTTGCATCAACACTGCACCAAGACCTTGAAGAGAGGCATCGCAGAAGACCTCGAACGGTTTGGATTCATCAGGAGGAGTCAGAACTGGAGCAGTGACCAATTTCTCTTTCAAAGTGTTGAAAGCGATGTCACATTCCGGAGACCAAACTTACTTGACATGCTTCTGGAGAAGGTTTGAAAGAGGCTTCACAATCTTTGAAAAGTTCTCAACGAACCTTCGATAGTAGCTTGCGAGACCAAGGAAGCTGCGGAGTTGCTTCACGTTCTGAGGTGGTTCCCAATTCACAATTGCGGACACCTTCTCAGGATTCACCGCTATGCCCTTGGCAGAGATGATATGCCCAAGATAGAGAACCTCATCGAGCCAAAACTCGCACTTTGAGAACTTGGCGTAGAACTGATGTTCCCTGAGCTTATCGAGCACCAAACGCAAGTGCTTGGCATGGTCTTCCTTGTTCTTCGAAAAGACCAGAATGTCGTCGAGGTAGACCAAGACAAAGTCATTTGTGTAGGCATTGAAGATGAAGTTCATCATGCGAGAGAAAGTCAGAGGAGTGTTGACGAGGCCAAAAGACATGACAGTGTATTCATATGAACCATAGCTTGTTCTGAAAGCCGTCTTGGGAATATCTTGCTCACAGATTCGAATCTGGTGATAGCCCATACGGAGATCAAGCTTGGAGAATACTTGGGCACCTTTGAGTTGTTCGAACAGCTCATTGATGTTGGGAAGTGGGTACTTGTTCTTGATAGTCTTCTTGTTCAATGGACGGTAGTCAACGCAAAGTCGGCCCGTTCCATCCTTCTTCTTCACAAAAAGAACTCCACAACCCCACGGAGAAGATCTAGGTCGGATGAGACCCATTCGCTCTTGAATATCGAGTTGCTTCTTCAGCTCCTTCAACTCTTCAGGTCCAAGCTTGTAAGGACGTTTGCAAACCGGTTCCGTGCCAGGCTCAAGATCAATGACGAATTCAACTGGCCGGTGCGGAGGCATTCCTGGAAGCTCTTCTGGAAAGATGTCTTGATATTCATAGACGACTGGAATTTGAGAGATGGCATCCAGTTCACCCTTCTCATTGAGAGAAAACAGACGGATGGTATCATCACGAGCAGCAAAGACAATTACATCCTTAGACGAATGAGTCAATTGAATCTGCTTGGCAGCATAATCAAGATGCGCCTTGTGCTTAGAAAGCCAATCCATTCCGAGAATAAGATCGATATCCGAGTCGCCCAAAACAATAGGAGAAGCTAGAAATTTGTAGTCGCCCAACGTGATAGTAACATCCGGGATGCAAATATTAGCTGTCATTTGCTTGCCGGGTGACACGACTTGCAAAGAACTTTGCAGATACTGATAATCGCACTCATACTTTGATGCAAAAGGTTTGGAAATGAAACAATGCGATGCACCAGTGTCAAAAAGAACTTTTGCAGGAACATCGTTAACAGGAAGGTTACCTATGATGACATCTGACGAGTCCTCTGCCTGAGCTGCATTCACCATGTTGACCTTGGCGTACTTGGGATTATGCTTGACCACAGCTGTACTTGCCGATTTCACAGGAGGAGGAGGAGGGAGACGCCTTTGATTGAAGCATTTGTTGGCATAGTGACCCTTCTGTTGGCACTTGTTGCACGTGACCTCTGAAAGCGGACGGTGATACGGAGCACTCGATCTTGGAGCTTGAGACGAAATCTTGTTCTGAAAGCCAGGGTTGGGGGGGTGGGAAGATCCATTGCCACCTTTGCTCTTCTGCTGATACGGCTGACGGAACGGAGGAGGAAGCCAATACTTCTGCTGCTTAGCCACTTGAGTAGAGGAAGAAGGAGTAGCATCTCTGACTCGCTTCTTGGAAGCATCACACTTCAGTTGAGCAGCCTCTTGCTTCAATGCCATGTTGTAAAACTCATCGTACCTCCTGGGCTCAAAGAGAACGAGAGCTAGCTGGATTTCTTCTCTGAGACCACCGCTGAACTGGTATATCATGCTCTTCTCGTCAGGGACGTCCTTCTTAGCAAAGCCGGCGAGCTTCTGAAACATCTTGTTGTAGTCATAGACAGACATAGAGCCTTGCTTCAGGTTGCGGAATTCCTCACGCTTGCTTTCAACCACGCTCTGAGAAATATGATGAGCTTTGAAGTCTTGATGGAATTCATCCCAGGTAATCACACGGCCTCCTCTGGAATCTTTGTACTGCTGAAACCATTCTGCAGCTTGGTCTTTGAGTTGGAAGGAAGCGAACTTGACAAAGTCCTCAGGCCTGATGTTGGTTGCCTTGGTTCGCTTGGTTGCGCTCTTGAAGAATTTGCATGATCAACTGCGTGTTTGCATTGGTAGCGGCCATCACAGCTTGCCATGCCTCCGGAGGTGGAGGTGGTGGTGGTGAATCAGGATTCGGAGTCGTGCGCGTTGGAGGAGCCATCCTGAACAGGTTGACATCCATTAGCACATTGATAGACAAATATTGAAGCTGAACCAAACGGGTAGAAATTGCAACATATAGTCTTCACATCCGAACCAAATGAACAAATGCATTCCAATTGAAATGGTCACATATCCATAAATTGAGAAGCCACTTAGAATTGATGTAGAAGAATAAAATCAACACGGTACGGAACAAGAACGAATACTCAGTAAGGATCACCCAATCTCAAACCAAATATCCGTGGAAGAAGAACTAGAGCTACAAGAATTCCCACCTATGAAACTCCCGAACCTTTCCGGTTATGCAATCAGGTGTTGGGGATACAGGGGAAGCATAATATCTCACCCAAATCTAGCAAATCCTACATCCAGCTGTATCCATCCTTCAACACATAACCAAGAAAACTTCAGAAATCGTCTACCTCAACCTTCGAAAAAGCATCCGTTATACAAGTTATGGCAATACTCCCAAACTCCCGCCCCAGTACTGGGTGGCGTCGAGGTTATCTCACCAACAACTGCATAAAAGAGATTTTCGATGTCAGCAAACTAAACTCAGGTATTCCAGAACTGCAACGATAAAATTGTGACGACAACACCTCGGAGCTCAACTCCCCGGGACACTGCCACAACCCCTAAATGACAGGAGGCACCAAGAACAATGTTCTCGTCACAAATCGATCAGAACGATTCCAAGATACCCGCGTGATCCTAAATTTTTTTAGTGAAATTTGAGAAGAGAAGAGTCAAAACTCTACGTCAGGATGCCTTACCAGAGGGATGAAGGGACTGGGGAGTAAAAAGAATTCCTAAACTCTCCAATATATAATTCCTAAATGACTCAAAACATTTTTCTAGACTCAACTCGTCAGCTAATTCAATCAAGCAGGGGGGCTCCTAAGGTCGGGGAAGGCTCTGATTACCAACTTGTAACGCCCTCAATGCGGCTATATCTCCTACGTGTCGAAGCACGACTTAGAGGCATAACCGCATTGAAAGCAATGGCGCAAGTAAGGTAATCTTCACAACAACCCATGTAAATAGATAATAAGGGGAAAGGTACATAGTTGGCTTACACTCGCCACGTCACACAAAGTACATAAATAGCATTACAATCATCCAATACACTCATGGTCTGACTACGGTACCAAAATAAAAGATCAACCCCAACAAGCGACATGGTCCCGATCGCCTCAACTGGGCACCTCTACTAATCATCAGGGAAAGACACAAAGTAACGGCGTGAGTCTTCGTCAAACTCCCACTTGAGCTCAAGCGCATCATCTGGAACGGAGTCATCGGGCCCTGCATCTGGTTTGGAAGTAATCTGTGAGTCACGGGGACTCAGCAATCTCGCACCCTCGTGATCAAGACTATTTAAGCTTATAGGCAAGCGACTAGCATATATGGTGGCTAACCTGTTCGCAAAAGAGAGCGAGAAGAGAGGGTAAAGCACGAACGAAGAACTATAGAACAAACTACGTCAAGCATTACTCCAACACCGTGTTCACTTCCCGGACACCGCCGAGAAGAGACCATCACGGTTACACGCGCAGTTGATTTATTTTAATTAAATTAAGGTTCATGTTATCTACAACCGGACATTAACAAATTCCCATCTGCCCATAACCACGGGCACGGCTTTCGAAAGTTCAAATCCCTGCAGGGGAGTCCCAACTTAGCCCATCACAAGCTCTCACGGTCAACGAAGGATAAACCTTCTCCCGAGACATTCCGATCAGACTCGGCATCCTGGTTTTACAAGACAACTTCGACAAAGATAAAACAAATCTAGCAACACCGCCCGAATGTGCTGACAAATCCCGATAGGAGCTGCACATATCTTGTTCTCAGGGCACACTCAGATGAGCGCTCCATACAACTAAAACCAAACCTCGAGTTTCCCCGAGGGGGCGCTACACAGGGCTCTAGTTTGGACCAACACTCAGAGGAGCACTGGCCCAGGGGGGTTTAAATAAGATGACCCTGGGGCATCGGAAACCCAAGGAAAAAAGAGGCTAGGTGGCAAATGGTAAAACCAAGGTTGGGCATTGCTGGAGGAGTTTTATTCAAGGATAACTATCAAGGGGTTCCCTTTATCACCCAACCGCGTAAGGAATGCAAAATCCGGGAACATAACACCGATATGACAGAAACTAAGGCGACAAGAGTGGAACAAAACACTAGGCAAAAGGACGAGCCTTCCACCCTTTACCAAGTATATAGATGCATTAAGATAACAAGAATATATAATGATATCCGAACAATAAACAAAGTTCCAACAAGGAACGGTCTCCAATCTTCACCTGCAAGTAGCAACGCTATAAGAGGGGCTGAGCAAAGCGGTAACATAGCCAATCAACGGTTGCTAGGACATGGTGGGTTAGAGGTTTGACATGGCAATTTTGGAGGCATGATAAGCAAGTGGTAGGCATCGTAGCATAGGCATAGCAAAAGAGCGAGCATCTAGCAAGCAAAGATAGAAGTGATTTCGAGGGTATGATCATCTTGCCTGCAAAGTTGTCAGAGTTGACTTGATCCTCGTAAGCAAACTCAACGGGATCCTTGTTAGTGAACTCGTCTCCCAGCTCTACCCAAACAAGACAAACAAGCAAAAGGAGCACAATCAACCACGTGCAAAGCTCAAACAAATATGATGCAAACATGGTATGCTAAGCGGGATGCGATATGTGATGCATATGCAAGGTTTGACAAGGAATGATTGAACCTGGCCTCAACTTGGAAATCCAAGAGTGCCACTAGAAAGGTGAGGTGATTTCGGTTGAAATCGATATAAAGATCACCGGAATCGGATGCACGGTTTGGAAATGGCAAACAAAACAAATATGGCACCGGTCTGCGATAAACAGCAAGTAGCCAATTAATGCATCAAGATAATTATGCTACGGCACTCAAACATGGCAAAAAAATACATGGCAGGGATCCACTCATGACGCTTGACAAAAGATGAACTCTGAGCTACAGCCAATTCATCCATTAACAGGTTCAAACAAGCATGGCAAAAGTGCAATTGATAAACAGGTTTCAGACTTAGTGAAATTAACACAAGCCTGGAATTTCAGATCAAGTAGCACACTTTGGAGCATGAAAACTATATGCTACACGAACTTAACATGGCAAAGCAAGGCATGACATGAAGATACTCAAAGAGCTTAACAAAAGTCCCTTAGTGACCTTGAGCCAAAAGGGATCAGAAAATACAATTGCAAGCATGTGAACATGGCAAAAACATAATCAGGTTACAGACTTAGTGAAAAACTGGAGCATGCAAATCTGTTAACGAGTAGACATGTTTACGAGCTCGATGCACTCACTACAGAGCAAGGCATGTCAATCTAAGCATACACCCATCAACAATACATATCATAGAAGCTAGACATGGCAAGAACAATGACATAACATGCATGGATCAACAACAACATCCTCGGCAAAATCGCTAACGAGTCAACAATCTGTCAGGATTCACGAAATAGCAAAAGTAGAGCTCGATTGAATGAAGCTAGGGTGCTCCATAATTCTAAAAGAAGACATGTATGGATAGAGCACCACAATGTTAACAAATCATCCTTACTGATCATCCTCAAAAGAGGCACGGATCACTAGGAAACAACATGAACATATGGCATATTGATAAAAACAGATCAAGGACTTAGTGAAATTCTAAGTCCCTGAAATCAGCATTAACGAATGCACTACTTTGCAAGCTTGTGCTAGTCACCACACAAGTCACAAAAATACATGGATAGAACCTCTGTAAATATGGCATGGCATATGAGAAAACACATGTAGAGATCAGGACCATATCATGCACACATTAATCATGGCAAAAATGACAAATAGCTATTTGGTGCAGCAGATCTGACAATTATCTCAAATAGCACTTTTCCAACAACATTTAGGGAATAAATATGAGCTCAAATGAAAATGATGCAATGAGATGAAATGATGTACTCTCTGAGGCGAACATTTTGATATGCTACAAGCGCAAAACGGAGCTACGGATGCAAAGTTACGGCATGATGAAGTTGCATAAAAATACCGAGAGAGGGGGAGAAGTCAACCCCAATCTAGGGTTCGTTCGGATCTAGATCTGGCGACGGGCACTGTAGCAGCTCGAGGATCGCCGGAAAAAGGAGCCGCGGTGACCGGACTTGTCGTCGGGGATCGCCGGAGAGGCAGGGAGGCGACGGGACGGCGGCCTCGGGGTCTCCTGGCCACGGCGGACGTCGGCGGCGAGCTGGGGTGAGAAGGCAGGCGGCGGAAGGAGGTGTGGCGACCTCCCACCCCGGCGAGGTCGCGCGGCGGCCGGAGCAGGTGCGGCGGAGGGTGGCGGGCGGCTCGGCGTTGCGGACGATGGTGGCGCGAGGAGGCGGGCGGCGCTGGCCGGATGGGCCTGGGGGCCGGATGCGGGCTGCGGCGGGCCACGGCGGCGATGTGGGCGCGCCCGCCACGTGTCGGCATCTGGTTGGTCACGGGCGTCGGCGGGGAGGTGTCCGGCACGGGCGGACAATGTCCGGCGCGGAGAGAGGGGATTTTTGCTAGGGTTAGGGGGGAATGACCCGAAAATTTTGGGGGAGGTCTAAATTTATAGGTAGGAGGAGCTAGGAGAGTCCAAATGAGGTGCGATTTTCGGCCACACGATCGTGATCGAACGCTCTAGATGATGGAGAGGGTTTTGGTGGGTTTTGGGCCAAAATGGAAGGGTGTTGGGCTGCAACACACACACACGAGGCCTTCTCGGTCCCTCGGTTAACCGTTGGAGTATCAAACGAAGTCCAAATGGTATGAAACTTGACAGGCGGTCTACCGGTAGTAAACCAAGGCTGCTTGGCAAGTCTCGATCCAATCCGGAAATGTTTAACCTCCACACATGAAAAGAAGGTAGAAAGGACCACCGGAGGAGATAGGAGCGCTGGAATGCAAAACGAACAATGGGCAAAATGCTCGGATGCATGAGACGAACACGTATGCAAATGCAATGCACATGATGACATGATATGCGATGCATGACAACGACAACAACACACAAAGAAAAAAACCCGAACCCGAGAAAATAAAATAACTTAGTGTCGGAAACGGTAAGAGTTGGGATACTTATAAGGTAAATTACATCCGGGGTGTTACACTCAATCCACCCAGATGTGTGTTTAAGTTGCCACCTTAAATAAACCATTAATTTAACAATCTCACATCTGGCATGGATACACTCACTCAATCCACGTCTACTAGCATAGCATGGCATAACAAGCAAACGTAGAAGTAACTCCCAAGGGTTTGATAATAAAACAGGTAATAGGTACTACCTCATCTACTTCCCAAAACCCACATATTAATCAGATCCTAATCATGCAATTGTTTGAGGATTAATCTAATGCAATAAAAACTGGGTAGTAAAGAGGCATGATCAAAGTGTTACTTGCCTTGTTGATGATCCGCGAAACCTAGAGATTCAAAGTAGCAAGCGGTGCACTCCGGGTACTCTATTGCAAACAAACAAGAATACAATAAGTACTCATCTAATGCACGGGTAAAACTCAAATAAGAGATCTAACCAGAAAGTTCAACTTAAGAACTTGGGTTTGCAAAAAGAATCAAATCGAACGAAGCAACGAAAGTCAAATGGCGAAAGAAACCAACTTCGTTTACTAATCTGGATCTAAATCAAGTTTTACAGATGCAAAAACTTGTTTGAGTTGGTTAAACGGAAAGAGGGTTTCGAGACGAAACTCGAGGCGCTTGAATTGCCTGATTCCGACAAACGAGCGAAAAGATAAACTAAAATGAAAATCGGATCAGAAATCGTGATCAGAAATAATCGCGGAAAAATCCGAGAAAAAGAAAACTGACGAACAGATTAATGAACGAATGTTCGTTATCTGGAACTAAATGGTGAGCGTGTTCATTAAAACGAACGAACGAGCGAACGCTCGCTAAACAAATAAACCAAAAAAACCGATATATAAAAAACGTAGGGTTTTATAAAAAAACCGAATCGATTTTTCTCAGAAAACCTGGGCGGTGGCGGGCGGCTACCTCGTCGGGGCTCCGGCGAAGTCCGGCAGCTCCAGCGGGGCTTCGGGCGGCGGCGGGGTGCGGTGGCGTCGGCGGGGCAGCGGCGGCGAGCGGCGCGGCAGGCGGCGACTGCGGCGGCGGGGCAGGGCGAGGTGAGGCGACGGGGTGGGGTGGCGGCGACGGCTATATATGGAGGGGGGCGTCCTGGCTTGGGGGAGGGGGCGCCTCAGGAGGCGTGCTGCTCCCGAACTTGGCGGCAGCGGCGATCGGGACTCCGGTCCCGATCCGGTGCGGGAGGCGGCAGCGGCTGGGCCGGCTCGGTTGGGCCTTCGGCCCAGTCGGGCGCGCGAGGTTTTCTTTAAAAAAAAATCCCGCCGAACTAAGAAAAATCCTAGAAAAATAAATAAAAATCTAAAAATGCCAAAACAAATTTTCACCGTCTAAATACAATATTTAGAACAAGATGAACATTTTCTTGGCCCTAAAATGCAGTTTTGAAAATATGCACTTCTTCCTAAATTCAAATAAAATAGCGAAAAAAACTGAAATAAAATCTTACTTGATTTTTTTATTAAATCTTCAATATTGCTTTATTTTTGGAAAGTTATTTTATTCCCTCTCTCATATTTTTATTATAGAAATAATTGAATATAAAATAATTAAAATCAATGATCCTATTTTCAAAATTTGAGAAAAACCCAAATATGAAAATAACGAAATCCCCAACTCTCTCCGTGGGTCCTTGAGTTGCGTAGAATTTATGGATGACGCCAAAAGCAAATAAAATATGATATGCAGTGATGACCTAATGTATAACATTCCAAATCGAAAATTTGGGATGTTACACTTTAGAATGCATGCAATTGTTTATTGAGGTGCGTGTGAATGATCTGTATAGTCACTTATGTATTTGGATGTTTATTTCATTTATATATATACATGTTGTTCTACTGTAGACAGAACAGTTCACATGGCTTATTAGCAGCAATCGTTTGTGTTATTATTTGTCTTCGCACACATTTCTGATTACGAACCTGTTTGCCACGTATCACACACACCTTGATCTGGCTGACCGTTTCTTTTGTGTTTCCTAATCACAAACAGTTCATCCGAGTGAACCGTATGCTCTATATCGCACATGCCTTCATCAGGTTGCCCGTTTCTTTTGTTCCACCTCATCGCAAACAGTTCATTGAGTTGAACCGTATGCCCTGCATCGCACACGCAACTAAAATCTGAACTGTGTTTGATAGCTCCGGCAACACAAACGTTTTGCTCCTTTTTTGACGGTTCTTTTACACCATCGTTTGCGATTATGGCATCGCTCACAGTTTCGTCGAAGGGTCTCTGATCGTAGTGTCGCATTTGGACCATCGTGCAATAGTGCATGCTCGGTAACCTCTTGATCCATAGATGGACCTTGATTGACCTGCTCTAGCGGCCAGGTCGTGTCGAAGATTGTATTGATATTCTTGTTGTGCCGCCTCCTAGCGGCCAGGTGGGTATTCGGCCTCTTCAACCGACATGTCTCTTCCTCGATGGGGGTGGTTGGGCTGGTCGCCTTGAGTTCTTCTGGGCGGTGCGGGCTTGATACATCTCCAATGTATCTATAATTTTTGATTGTTCCATGCTATTATATTATCTGTTTTGGATGTTTTATATGCATTTATATGCTATTTTATATTATTTTTGGGATTAACCTATTAACCCGGAGCCCCGTGCCAGTTCCTGTTTTTCCCTGTTTTTGAGTTTCGCAGAAAAGGAATACCAAACGGAGTCCAAATGGAATAAAACCTTCGCGATGATTTTTCCTAGACCAGAAGACAACCAGGAGACTTGGAGATGAAGTCAGAGGAGCCACGAGGCGGCCACAAGGACGGAGGGCGCGCCCATGGGGTAGGACGCGCCCCCCACCCTTGTGGTCCCCTCGTGCACCTCATGACCTAATTCTTTTAGCTATATATACTCTTATATCCCCAAACCACCAGGGGATGCCATGAAAACACTTTTCCACCACCGCAACCTTCTGTACCCATGAGATCCCATGTAGGGGTCTTTTCCGGCGTCCTGCCGGAGGGGGATTCGATCGTGGAGGGCTTCTACATCACTTCCGACGAAGCATGAGTAGTTTACCTCAGACCTACGTTTCCATATCTAGTAGCTAGACGGCTTCTTCTCTCTCTTTGATTCTCAATACCATGTTCTCCTCGATGTTCTTGGGGATCTATCTGATGTAATACCGTTTTGCGGTGTGTTTGCCGAGATCCGATGAATTGTGGATTTATGATCAGCTTATCTATGAATATTATTTGAATCTCTTCTGAATTCTTTTATGCATGATTTGATATCTTTGTAATTCTATTTGAACTATTGGTTTGGTTTGGCCAACTAGATTGGTTTTCTTGCAATGGGAGAAGTGCTTAGCTTTGGTTCAATCTTGCGGTATCCTTTCCCAGTGACAGTAGGGGCAGCAAGGAACTTATTGTATTGTTGCCATCGAGGATAAAAAGATGGGGTTTTCATCATATTTCTTGAGTTAATTCCTCTACATCATGTCATCTTGCTTAATGCATTCCTCCGTTCTTTATGAACTTTATATTCTATATGCATGCTGGATAGCAGTCGATGTGTGGAGCAATAGTAGTAGATACAGAATCGTTTCGGTCTACTTGACACAGACGTGATTCCTATATTCATGATCATTGCCTTTGATATTGTCATAACTTTGTGATCTTCTATCAATTGCTCGGCAGTAATTTGTTCACCCACCGTATTTTTTGCTATCATGAGAGATGCCTCTAGTGAAACCTATGCCCCCCGGGTCTATTTTCCATCATACAAGTTCTATTTTCTGTAATATTAGTTTCCGATTTACTATTTTGCAATATTTTACTTTCCGATCTATAAACCAAAAATACCAAAAATATTTACTTTACCGTTTATCCATATCTATCATATCTCATTTTTCAAGTAACCGTGAAGGGATTGACAACCCCTTTATCGCGTTCGGTGCAAGTTATTGTTTGTTTGTGCAGGTATTCGGTGACTTGTGCGTTGTCTCCTACTGGATTGATACCTTGGTTCTCAAATTGAGGGAAATACTTATCTCTACTTTGCCGCATCACCCTTTCCTCTTCAAGGGAAAAACCAGTGCAAGATCAAGACATAGCAGGAAGAATTTCTGGCGCCATCGTCGGGGAAATCTACGCCAAGTCAAGCCATACCAAGTACCCATCATAAACTCTCATACCTTGCATTACATTATTCACCATTCGCCTCTCATTTTCCCCTCCCCCACTTCTAAAACAATTTCCGAAAAGATTTTCCTTTTCTTCGCTCTCTTCCGTTCGTCTTCTTCGTTTGCTTTCATTTGTGCGTTAGATCGTTTTCTTGCCTTCATGGCTAGTCCTCCCATCATTGTTTGCACTCCCGATAAGGAAGTCCTCAATTTTAAACAAAGGTAGGGAGAAAATTTATGTAGCAACCCGACCTTAGACGGTCAAGTCTCTGTGCTTCAGTGTCATCCCTGGATCGGTAATGCTGATACACATAGTACTTGAATGGATTTATAACAGAGTAGCAATCACACACTTATTACATCGAATGTCTCAAGAGAGAAATTATTACAATAAATATGGCTTAAAGCCATCTAAATAAGATAACAGTGGAAGGCTTGGAAGATATAGTGAGTCCATCAACTCCAACGGCATAGCTGAGTGCATGACAAACGACCTAGCGCACCTTACTATTCGTCTGAAAAGTCTGCAACATGATATGTTGCAGCCCTAAACGGGTCAGCACATGGAATATGCTGGCAATATAACACAATAGACCAATGAACAAGTAAATGATAACACTACATGCATATATGGCTGGTGGAGGCTCTATGGTTATAATGTTTTGCGAAAAGCCAATTTTTCCCTACAATAAAGGAATATATTTTATTTAACTATCATGGTAGTTGAAACATCATTGAGAGGGTTCCTCCAACTCAATCCCAATTAAAGTAATAATTTATAACCCAAAAAATTAATTTTTAGAGTGATGCTATAAAATCAATAATTCAAGTACTAGATACTCAAGATGTCCATAACTGGGGACACGGCTAACCATGATTAGTTTGTACACTCTGCAGAGGTTTGCACACTTTTCCCCACAAGACTCGATCTCCTCCGTTGGATTTCTCGCACTACATGGTGTTTGAGAAATGGATGACCAAGACACAATCTTTCGGAAACATTAACTCTTTACTCTGCCTGGACAGTTACACCTACTTTTCCCTACATCTACTAGCCCACCACTGAAAGAGGTCATGCAACCTACTTGATACGTCTCCAACGTATCTATAATTTTTGATTGTTCCATGCTATTATATTATCTGTTTGGATGTTAATGGGCTTTATTTTACACTTTTATATTATTTTTGGGACTAACCTATTAACTGGAGGCCCAGCCCAACTTGCTGTTTTTTGCCTATTTCAGTGTTTCGTAGAAAAGGAATATCAAATGGAGTCCAAACGGAATGAAACCTTCGGATGCGTGATTTTTGGAACAAACGTGATCCAGAGGACTTGGAGTGGACGTCAAGCAATCAACGAGGCGGCCACGAGGCAGGGGGCATGCCTACCCCCCTTGGGCGCACGCTCCACCCTCATGGCCCCCTCGTTGCTCCACCGACCTACTTCTTCCTCCTATATATATCCACGTACCCCGCAAACATCTAGGAGCACCACGAAACCCTATTTCCACCGCCGCACCCTTCTGTACCCAAGAGATCCCATCTTGGGGCCTTTTCCGGAGCTCCGCCGGAGCGGGCATTGATCACAGCGGGCCTCTACATCAACTCCATGGCCCCTCCGATGATGTGTGAGTAGTTTACTTCAGACCTTCGGGTCCATAACTAGTAGCTAGATGGCTTCTTCTCTCTCTTTGGATCTCAATACAAAGTTCTCCTTGATTCTATTGGATATCTATTCGATGTAACTCATTTTGCGGTGTGTTTGTAGAGATCCGATGAATTGTGGGTTTATGATCAAGTTTATTTATGAACAATATTTGAATCTTCTCTGAATTCTTTTATGTATGATTGGTTTATCTTTGCAAGTCTCTTCGAATTATCAGTTTGGTTTGGCCTACTAGATTGATCTTTCTTGCAATGGGAGAAGTGCTTAGCTTTGGGTTAAATCTTGCGGTGATAGATCCCAGTGATAGAAAGGGAAACGACACATATTGTATTGTAGCCATCGAGGATAAAAAGATGGGGTTTATATCATATTGCATGAGTTTATCCCTCTACATCATGTCATCTTGCTTAAGGGGTTACTATGTTCTTATGAACTTAATACTCTAGATGCATGCTGGATAGCGGTCCATGTGTGGAGGAATAGTAGTAGATGCAGAATTGTTTCGGTCTACTTATCACGGACGTGGTGCCTATATACATGATCGTACCTAGATATTCTCATAATTATTCGCTTTTCTATCAATTGCTCGACAGTAATTTGTTCACCCACCGTAATACTTATGCTATCTTGAGAGAAGCCACTAGTGAAACCTATGGCCCCCGGGTCTATTTGTAACACCCACAATGTGGCTATATCTCCCATGTGCCGGGGCACGACTTAGAGGCATAGCCGCATGGTAGGTCTGTCACAAGAGGGGTAATCTTTACACATCCCATGTACTGAATAAAAAAGGGATAAAGAGTCGGCTTACAATCGCCACTTCACCCAATACATAAATAATCCATACATCATCCAAAGTACAATCAAAGGTCCGACTACGGAACCAAAATAAAGAAAGACCACCCCAAATGCTAGATCCCCGATCGTCCCAACTGGGCTCCTATACTGATCATCCGAAAAAGAAACATATTAACGGCACGAATCCTCGTCTAACTCCCACTTGAGTTCGGTAGTGTCCCCTGCACTGGCATCATCGGTACCTGCATCTGTTTGGAAGTATCTGTGAGTCACGGGGACTCAGCAATCTCACACCTACGAGATCAAGACTATTTAAGCTTAAGGGTAGGAAAAGGGTAGTGAGGTGGAGCTGCAGCAAGCAGTAGCATATATGGTGGCTAACTTACGCAAAAGAGAGAGAGAAGAGAAGCATCACACGGTCGAGAAGCTAATAGTGATCAAGAAGTGAACCTGAAGCTACTTACGCACAAGCATAACACAAGGCCGTGTTCACTTCCCAGACTCTGTCGAAAAGAGACCATCACGACTACACATGCGGTTGATTCATTTTAATTAAGTTAAGTGTCAAGTTCTCTACAACCAGATATTAAAAAATTCCCATCTTCCCATAACCGCGGGCACGACTTTCGAAAGTTCAAAACCCTGCAGGGGTGTCCCAACTTAATCCCATCACAAGCTCTCATGGTCAACGAAGGATATTCCTTCTCCCAGGAAGACCCAATCAGTGTCGGAATCCCGGTTACAAGACATTTTGACAATGGTAAAACAAGTCCAGCAAAGCCACCCGATGTGCCGACAAATCCCGATAGGAGTCGCATGTATCTCGTTCTCAGGGCACACCAGATGAGACATCCTACGAGTAAAACCAACCCTCAAGTTGCCCCAAGGTGGCCCCACAGTCTACTCGGTTTGTACCAACACTCAGAGGAGCACTGGCCCGGGGGGGTTTAAAATAAAGATGACCCTTGAGTCTGCATAACCCAAGGGAAAGGTATATGGTGGTAGGTAGGCAAATGGTAAAACCAAGGTTGGGCCTTGCTGGAGGAGTTTTATTCAAAGCAAACTGTCAAGGGGTTCCCATAACACCCAACCGCGTAAGGAACGCAAAATCAAGGAACATAACACCGGTATGATAGAAACTAGGGCGGCAAGAGTGGAAGAAAACACCAGGCATAAGGCCGAGCCTTCCACCCTTTACCAAGTATATAGATGCATTAAAGTAAATAAGAGATAATAATGATATCCCAACAATATCCATGCTCCAACATGGAACAAACTTCATATTCACCTGCAACTAGCAACTCTATAAGAGGGGCTGAGCAAAAGCGGTAACATAGCAAAACAACGGTTTGCTAGGAAAGGTGGGTTCGAGGCTTGACATGGCAATATGGGAGGCATGATATAGGAAGTGGTAGGAAACGCGGCATAGCAATAGAGCGAACAACTAGCAAGCAAAGATAGAAGTGATTTCGAGGGTACGGTCATCTTGCCTGCAAAGTTCTCAGAGTTGTCGAAAGCTTGATCATCGTTAGCGTACTCAACAGGTTCCTCAATCACGTAGTCGTCTCCCGGATCTACCCAAAGCAAGAACACAAGCAAAGGACCAACAATCAATCACTCTGCAATGCGCAATCAACATGATGCAAAACATGGCATGGTATGCAAGATATGATATGCAATGCATATGCGTGCTCCGGAAGGAAAGATTGATCAAGGCATCAACTTGGCAAACCAAGTGTGCCGCTAGAAAGATGAGATGGTTTCGGTCAAAATCCATATAAGGGTCACCGGAAACGGATGCACGGTTTGCAAATGGCAAGAAAAAATAGAAAGGCACAATTCTGCGATTAACAACACGATGCCATCTAGAATGCCACAAGAAACTAAGCTACTGCACTCCAACATAAAAACAAAGTATAAGGCAGTGATGTACACAAGATGCTTCACAAAACATGAACACTGAGCTACGGCTAAATAACACAAGAACAGGTTCAAACAAGCATGGCAAAAGTGCAAAAGATATCAGCTTCTAAGACTTAGTGAAAATACAACATGCTAGAAATAACATCAGGAAGCAATGTTTAGAGCAATCAAACAACATGCTACAGGAACATATCATAGCAAACAAAGGCATGGAATGAATCTACTATATGCATAGAACAAAAGTCTCTTACTGACCATGAGACAAAAAGGCACAGAAGATACGATGGCACCCATGTAAACATAGCATGGCATAAATAGAATTATGAAGGCATCTGCGCGAGCTCAAATCACTCACCACAAAGCATTGCATGACAAAAAAAGCATAGCATCAGCACACTACTGGGAAAAGGCATGCTAGTGGCGCACCAGTTTTGCCTACTAATGGCGCACTACTGGTGCGCCACTAGCATCACACCATTAGAATTAAATTCTAATGGCGCACCACCGGTGCGCCATTAGTATCTGGTGCTCTAATGGCGCACCATGTAGTGCGCCATTAGTATAGCCCACAGTGCGCCATTAGAATGCCTCCCAGGGGGCCATATGTACCCATGTGCTTTGGCATACTAATGGCGCACCAGTGGGTGATGCGCCATTAGTGTGATTATCACAGTGCGCCATTAGTGTCTTGTGTGGTGCGCCACTAGTATGAATATTACGGATTTTTTTTTCATTTCTGATATTTTCACAGGTTACAAAATATATTATTGTACATAATTTAGACAACAGCACACAGCAACAGCAGATTCATCGAATACAATAGAAGATTAGTCTCCGAATACAATTCATCATATTAGTCTCCGAATTCAAAAGACCGAACAAAGATAGAACATTACAAGTCTCGAGACCGCGAGTAGCGAGTTTGTCTTCACATTACAAGACGATATCGATCATCTAAACTACCATCACATAGAAGAGAGCTGCGGTCATCACGATGAGCATCATCGCAATGAAACTGGTCTTCATCCGGTTCCTCCAACGCTCCCTCCTCTCTCCCGCTAGATAGCGGGTGTATCTAGATTCCGCCTCCGCCCTAGTGGTGTACCCTTTGTAACTGTTACCGCTGAAACGGTGAACCTGTCTCCAACACTCCTTCCAGTCGTCGTAGACTTCGGGAACCTTACCCTTGTACACGACATACGACGGCATCTCTATGCACAAGCCAAACAACAGACAATACATAAGCAATATATAAGTATGCAACAAAAGGGTCGGAAGAGAAGAGCAAGACATTAATAGCACGATTCATGTTCCTACTAATAAATAGCATCGATTACATCTAAGTTGAACAACTGTCCAAACCAAAGAGACATACAAGTTCATTAAAGTTTAATTACAACATGAGCCAATCAATGTTTCAGAACTACACATAGCATCACTACTGTCGACTCGACTCATGGGACCGGAGCGTGGATGAAGCCGTCGTCTATCGTGAAGGTCATGAAATCGTGGGCGTTGTCAGCCTGCATTTGTAGCGTTCCGTCTATCTCACTGTTGGACGGTTGATATCTGAGGTAGAACTGCCCCGAGGTATGAAGGACATCTTGATGGATGATGTCCGCAAACTCCGACTGGATGCGAAAGAATTCTTGTCTGATGTCCGTGTCCTGGATTGCTGACAAGCTCGCGGCCCAATCTTTGAGATTATCTGGTAGCAGAAGGTGATGATGGTCCCTTACGATCTCCCGCATGTGATGGAGGGCGTAGTAGGCATCCTTCTGACCGCCAGGCGGCTGCTTGATGCAGCAGAACTTAGTATTGTGGGTAAACACGTGCTTGCCGTACCTACGAACTGGCCTGGTGAAGGTGCCTCCAGATTTGGCGTAGCTGGGGAGAACATCATCAAGAACTTTCTTGATATTTGTGTAGTCCATCTTGGAGTCACGGTTCGGGCCGAAATACGTGGCCATGGAATATTTCGGGCTTAAGAGGATGAGTGTGCAATGTGTGTCACTGCACAGAACACGGAATGTTAGAAAAAAAAGAACGATCGAAATCTAAGAAATCATATGTTACGGGGCGGTTAAGGGATGACTTACTCGGGAAAGTAAGCCACGAGGAAGTTATCCTTATCTGGGTTTGCCAGAATGACGTCTTCGAGGTGTGAACTCACGACTTGGCGGTCCCCAGCGCTGCCCAAGAGCTTGGCATGCATGTAGAAGGGGTCGACTATCACGATGTCTGGGGTCTTGTCTCTAATGATACGCATCTCCATACTCAGTGAAAATAGCCGAACGAAGGTGTAGTGCAGCGGATGAAGGTTAAACATAGCAAAGATGTCATCAAACCGCAGGACGATCGTACCCCCGATGGTGCCATCCACAAAGCCCTTGCCCTCTGGCACCTTGGCCACGAAAACCGGGTATGCCACATCATTCTCTCTGAGATGCCGCTTCTCCAAAGAAAGAACACTGTCATGAAGACTCCACATAGCACCGGTTGCAACATTGAGCATATTTGTCGGTAGCATTGCCCTACCCGCCACATGCACCCTCCTCGAGATATCCTTAGGTGAAGGCGGCCCGTCCTGAGCACGGATCATACTCGGTGCCGGCTGGCTCGCACCCTTGTTACTCTTTCTTTTCAGTCCCTTCTTCTTTTGTTGTAATGGGACCGAGTTTTGCTCACAGACCGCCTTCTTGAGTGTGTTGGGGCTGATAATATTTGGCAGCTCAGCTATCTGAGGCTCAGTGAAGTCGGCAGCTGGAGGCGTCTCCTGAGAACTGAACGCCAGACGACGCCTGTTGCAACTGGGTTTCTCCGCCGTACCAGCTAGACCGCGGTCGTCTTGGTTGGGTTCTCGAGAAAGAGGCCCGCAAAATTCGTCATCGTACCCATGTTCGGCAAAGTACTTATCACCGTTGCTAAATGTACGGCCGTCGTCGTTGTCGTCGTCGTCCAGATCCTGTGCCATATGCATGTTCGGATCCTGTGCCATAGGGATGTCCCGCATGTCCGGTAGCGTTGCGGCGGTCTTGCCATGTCTTGGCGCCGGCATGACTGGCGGTGTTGTCTTTGGGGTGGTGTCCCCCGCCCCCAAACGAATCTAGCTCTTCGGCCAAAGCAGGGGCCAGCTTAGGCAGGCGCTGAGGGTCATCAGATCATCTTCGTCGGCCCTGGCGGGTTGAATCGGAGGTAACAACTCGTCGCAGCCTGGCAGCACCCGAACCAGTTGAACCCTATACACGGTGGGTGGCATCGGTTTATCGTGGAACACGGGGTTGCCCGGTTGAACGATTTTGCCCTTGGCGACATCGACCAACTCGTCGTTCACGACGTGCAGGAGAGTGCACGGAACGTCGGCGGCGCCCTGCGAAAACATGTAGGGCGTCAGGGATGCCCAGTCAAAGGCAAGGAGATGAAGTCCTCGGCCGAGAGGCTTAATTAGTTACCATGATGATGGCGTCGAACTCGCCTAATGTCGAGGCACCGCCAACGGCGGGCGTGCAACTGACGAAGGGGCCGCTTGCTGGCGAGGTGCCAGCCGGCGTACACCCGGGTGCATTAAGCTCCAATGCCGGCCGTGCTGGCGTCGGAGATACCAATACCGCCGCCGGAGACACCAATGGTGCCGCCTACGCGTTGTGTGAGTTGCTGGCCGTGAATCTGGGAATCGGGGGCGGCCCCTGTTGGCCACCCGCAATCCACGTCGTTATCCCATGAATCAAGGTAGGCATAATGCCGGTGAGCGTCGATCCCAGTTGTTGTTGCACTTGCTCTTGGACAATCTCCGGAATCCATGCCACTTGTGCCTTGAGTGCTTCAACCTCGCGTGACTGGCTTTCCGAGCTGGTCTTTTTCTCCTTTCGCCCACCAGCGGTATAGTATGACGACCATTTTGTGGACAAGCCTTTGCCGGCCACACGACCAGCTGACGACGGCTTAGTGAGCTTGTCCTTGTTTTTCATTACGTTCAACGCCCTATTTAGAGTGCTGTCCCAAGTAGGGGTGCTTTGAGATGACCCCACGCTACTGCTTTCAGTCTCCTTCGCCAGAACAAGCTCAAGCGCCCTGGTCTTCGGATTCGTGGTAAGCTCCTTTGTTATCGGGTCCTCCTTGTACCGGGCCCTAACATAGTTCCTGGTGTGCTTGTCAGTGCTGTATTTCTCGAAGCGGGGCGGTAGGCCTTGCTCGGCACGCTCCGCGTCCTCCTTGTCCCATATAGGCTCCGCCACTCTGTAACCGCCGGGACCGAGTTTTTATTCCCTTAAGTTCAACTCCCGAATTTCTTTCCCCCACTGACTTGATTCGGAGGTTGCGGGGCTCTCGCACTTGATCTTGAACTCCTTGTAGTCCTCCTCACTGATCGAAGGATTTTTCGCCTTGATCTTCTTATAACTATCACCTTTCTCAATCATTCTCTTCACCGCGCTTCTCCAAGTAGACAGGGCCGTGCTCATCCTCGTGAGGGCGACACTGTTCACTTTATTCCCTGAGAGGCGTGTGTTTTCAAATTCAGCGGGGAACTTGTATCGTTCGTGCAGCTTCGTGAAGAGGAGGTTGCGAAAATTCCCTCGGTCCTTATGCCTAAGGTTCTCGGTGTTGATCGAGACGGTGCTCCGGAGAATGCACCCGAGCTGAACAGAGTACCCCTTGACTATATGTTTGGGCTCTGTTGGATGCCCGTCGGAGTCCACTTGAGTAAATTCCTCCTTGACAGTGCGGAGCGCGTTCGGGCGCCGGTCCTTCCGTTGCTTCTTCGGTTGGCTACCATCTGTGTGTGCGCCGCCATCATCAGTGGTGGCATCCTCGGCGGCACCATCAGTGGTGTCATCCCCGACGCCACTAGGGGTTGTGTAGTCACGATCGGTGTCTTCCGCGGCGTCCTCATAGCGGTGAGGTTGTTCCTCCATCTCCTGGGACAGCTCCCAGAATTGCTTGCCGCCCGAACAGCCGACCTCATTGTTGTGGGCCATGTTTTGCTCTAAATATGAAAAAAGTTTGGTCAAAAAGTTGGTTATTGTCAAGGAACAAGATCATGGTGTCATCATTTAGGGTTTGTCGACACTGAGGCATCCTAAAAGCTAAGCTTTTATCATTTAGGGTTTGTCGACGCCGAGGCACCCTAAAAGCCTAAGCGTACATCATTTAGGTTCTCATCGACAGTGAGGCACCCTATAGAAGCCAAGGTTTCATCATTTAGTGTTTGTCGACGCCGAGGCACGCTAAATGCTAAGTTAAGTTTTCATCATTTAGGGTTTATCGATGCTGAGGCACCCTAGGTTGGGCCTAATCACTTGGCACTAATCACTTGGCTCTATTGCCACCTATGCAGCAAGAATGGCGGGGCAGTTGATCCTACTTAACTAAGTACTAAGATACCCCGTCCCATGCATTAGTCGCAAGTACCCCACATGTCCTATTTTTAGAAAAGTCATGCTAAAATTCACGGAAAATTTCAGCATGACCTTTGCTGAAAATAGGACATATGGAGTACCCGAATTTGCCGGAACGGAAGTTAATCGACATTCCGACAAACTCAAGGGCCTCTTGGGGTACCTGCAATATCATTATCCCCGCATAATGAAGTCGCCAATGGGTCATTTCAGAAGATCACAAGTACAACATCATCTATAGCTTTATATTAACAAAGCATCAACACATATACAAAAGACCACTTATGCCAATAGTATGGTTTATATCAGATTCAGAGTTAGAAACAGGAAAACCCGGTGCTTCAAAGCCTACTGGACACAATTTACATCTATCAGTACGGGATGTCCTGACTAATTTCAAGTGTTCACAGGTGAACTTGTACCATGGATGAGCCTAGTGCTTCATTAGTCAACTGAACAGAGATAACAGGGCATAACACCATACATAAAGTGATGAGCATACATACTACTGTCCAAGCAAATTAACTGAATAGTATTGTGTCAAGTTCAGTTTGAAAATTCAGTTACTGCTTGAGTGATTTGACACCAAAAATTACTCCCAAAAATTACAATGACTGTATATTGACTGCATATATTCACTGTACAGGACTGAATTCAGTCAAGAAAACCTGTCAATTTCTGTTCACTGCATATAATCACTATACAGGCTGTCAAGTTCTATTTCAGCTCAAGAATGACACACTCAACTTCATTGCTTCAACCACATGGACAATAGAGCAAATGTTGGAAGTTTTCAATATACTTTAGATTCACACATGCTCCCCTAATTATTTTGTATGTATCTTTAGATTATCTACTTTAGGCACAATCATACACAATTCTGACTAATTCATCACTGTAGGCCAGCATGAAACACACTCCTCCAAAAAAGTCTAAAATTCCACTATTATTGCCTGTAAAAATGCCTAATATCCACTAGTATTGCCTCTAAACAAGCCTTAGAAGTCCACTATTGTTGACAATCAAAATATGATCTGAACTCTAAGGAGTTAACTGAAAAATGAGTGGTTGTTGGCATGAGGGAGTAAACTGATTGTTGGCACAAAAATATTGGTTCTGCAAACATGAAAACAGTCACAAAAATAATGCACTTGGTTTGTGTTGAGTTTTTGCTTTCACGGATTGGTTTGTGTTGAGTTGTTAACCTAAAGGTTCGGCAGTTCGAATCTCCTTTAGCTAGTTTGAATCCATGGACTACCCTGTTTGATTGGGACTGAAGATAGGTACCTGCTTATCTTTCTATTCCGTCACCAACAGTGGCTTTTCCAAGAATAATATCCCTACATGAACATAGGTGAGAGGTTAACTAACTGCCTCAAAGGCATAATCAATGCATCAGCCCTAGAATACCCCTACCAGTTCTGAACCAGATCAAAAACTACATATCACAAAAATACCATGGTACAGAATGGTGGTGAAATTTTTCATGACATGTCTACTAGTGCACTAGGTCATGGCATGTCATCTGTACTAGTCTACTGGGTCATGGGATGCAATTTGGGGTGAGAAAACTAAACACAAAATTCGGATGTGCCTCTACTGGGTCATGGCACAACAATTTACAGATAATCAAACTAACAAAAATGAAAAAAAGACGGAGGGTTGAGGATGTTGCCACCAGAAGTGGAAAAGGAGGAAGGAGGAGGCCCTCCCCAATCTTGCAACCATAGACTGCCACAGTCGAGGGGAGGGAGGGAATGGGGAATGGTGGAGAGAGGGAGGAAGGAGGAAGGAGGAGAGGTACCTGGTCGCCGGAGGGGTCGGGGTCGGTGAAGGGGTCGGGGTCCGAGCTCGTACGGGTCCTCGCTCGCCGCGGTCAAAGGAGAGCAGGGGCCGGTGGCGGAGGACGGCAGGGGCAGGCGGTGTGGGTGCGTCGGGGCCGCGCTCGCCGGCTACTGCAGGGGCCGGGGGAGACCCTCGCTCGTCGGAGGGAGGAGGAGAGGAGAGGAGCGGGCGGCGCGCGCTCGGCCGATCCCGTTCGGGGGGTGGAGTCCCACGGGGGTCGGGGCAGCGCAAGACCACAGCGGCGGCGACGTCGCCGACGGCATGCAGGCGCGGCGGACGGAGGGGGCGGCGGCGTACGGTTGGGGTCGAGTGGGGGATCTGGCGAGGGAGGGAGGGAGGCCACAGTGCGAGGGGAATAGGTGGAGTGGGGGAGGGTTAGCAATGGCGCACCTCCCCCTAGTGCGCCATAAGTACAACGATTCTAATGGTGCACCCCCCTGGTGCGCCATTAGAATTTTGTTTTAATTACTAGCCCGACTGGTCAGGTTATATTCCACCTAACCCTATCTCCATTAGAACACGCCCACTAGCCCGACTAGTCAGCACGCAGCACACACACTAGGAGGTCCTGGGTTCGATTCCCAGGCTCCCCAATTTTTGTTTTTATGCATTTAAAATGATGTTTGATATTTATTTGTGTTTAAATATGTTCAAACTTGTTTAAATCATAACAGTAATATTTTTTTATAAAAACAGTAATAATTTTTTTAAAAAATATCATCAAATTTGTTATTTGAAAATATTTATGAATATGAAAAAATATCATCAAATTTATTATTTGAAAATATCATCAAATTTGTTATTTGAAAATATAATCAAATTTGTTTTTTGCAATTTTAGTTGCATTCATTTGTGACGGTGGAGCGGGTCGGGGAGGGTGCGGGGGGTCGTCGGCGGCGGTGGAGTGGGGGAGGGTGTGGGCCGGGGGTCGGCGGCGGTGGCCAGTGGAGCGGGGGAGGGTGCGGTGGGTCGTCGGCGGCGATGGAGTGGGGGAGGGTGCGGGGGGTCGGCGGCGGCGGCCGGTGGAGCGGGGGAGATGGTGCGGGGGGTGCTCGGCGGCGAGGGGGGCCGGATCTGGCGAGGTGGGATAGCGATCGAGATGGAGGGGGATCGAGATCGAGTGTCCATGAAATTTAAAAAACATTCATGAGTTCAAAAAGTGCCCATGAAATACAATCGAGAAATGAAGGCTACGATTTAAATACAATCGATCTTAGCTAGCTATCTGTTCACAATCTTCTTGCCCTTCTTTTTTGCAAATGGAGTTCTTCTGTGGAACGGACATCCTTTAGGTAGGGTGGTCCTGCTTCTTCTTGTGGTGTATACTGCTACTTCATCGTCATTGTCATGTCCGATCTTCGGGTCGCCATACTTGTCGAAGTCTTGCTCATTGGCTACTCCATCCATTCCAATGATCTTCCTTTTGCCTCTCCTCATGACAACACGACTGGGCTTTGACGGGTCGGTAATGAAGAAGCATTGGTCCACTTGGGAAGCCAGTACCCATGGCTCATTTTTCGCGGTGACGTTTGCGCCCGTGGTCTTGGATTTGGCTTCGGGTATAACCATGGTGGTGAAATACCGGTCTTCTTTTAGGACACTCTTGGCCCATCTCACACAGAACATCGAGACCTTCTCTCCAGCGTAGCTCAGCTCCCAGATCTCCTCGATCCTTCTGTAGTATCTGTCCTTGTCATTACCGGTGTAGGATTCCATCGTTACCCCAGAGTTCTGATAACCATCGCTCTTCATGTCCTTGTCCTCGGTGTAGAATGTGTAGCCGTTGATATCGTACGCCTCATAGGTCATCAGGTTGTGCTCGGCGCCCTGTGACAAGGCGAATATGAGTTGTTCTTCCGCGGAAGAATCCTCATGTAAAGGGTACGACAGAAGCTTCTGCTTGAACCAACACGTGAAACATGAGTTGTGCTCTTTGATTATATCTCCGTACACCCTCTGTTGGCCTCGGTCATTGTACGTCTTCTCAATAAAGGTTTTGTGCTCTACCACCCAAGGATCGACCACGTCTATGTGTTGTAGCGCGACTAGGTTTGCTCTTTCAAAGTCGGTGAGTCGACCCTCGAAGTCGACATGCATTTCGCGGCGACCCTCATGGTGACCCCATCCAGCGAGCCTGCCGAGGTGCCTATTGACGGGAGACCAACGGGGTCCTCGATGCCTAGATAATTCGTGCGGTAGGAGATGCACTCTTCGGTCAGAAAGCCCCTGGCTATGCTTCCCTCTGGACGTGACATGTTGCGAATGTATCCTTTGATGACACCATTCATCCTTTCGAACTGCATCATGCTGTGTAGGAACATCGGCCCGAGTTGGATGATATCCTCCACGATATGGACCAGCAGATCCACCATAACATCAAAGAATGCGGGCGGGAAGTACATATCAAGCTCGCATAGTATCACCACGATCTCTTCCTGTTGCCTTCTGAGTTGCCTCACGCCAACCGACTTTCGAGAGATGACGTTGAAAAAGTTGCATAGGCCAAATAGAGTTTCACGGACGTGCGCATCCATGATCCCATGGATTGCAACTGGAAGTATCTGTGTCATCAGCACGTGACAGTCATGAGACTTCATCCCACTGAACTTCTACTTCGCTGGGTCTAGGTATCTGCTTATCTTCCCCGCGTAACCGTAAGGAAGTTTTACTCCTACGAGGCAGGTGAAAAACTGCTCGATCTCCTCCTGACTTATAGTGAAGCACGCGGGAGGGTAGTCATTTCCAGTCTTCCTAGCCTTTTTGCCTTTGCGACGACTTTCCGTGTCCTGCTTTGCCTCATCATCATCATCATCATCATCATCATCATCATTAGCATGAAGCTCCTCCCTAATGCCCATTGATTTCAAGTCTGCCCTTGCTTTTGGCCCATCTTTGGTCCTCTCTGGCATGTTGAGCAGGGTACCAAGCAGACTCTCGCACATGTTCTTTGTGATATGCATGACATCAAGGCTGTGAGGCACACGATGGATCTTCCAGTATGGCAAGTCCTAGAAAACAGACCTCGTTTTCCATACCTTCAGCAGCGGCTCTGGTGCCTTTCGCTTCTTTCCCGGCTCTGGCGCCTTTTGCTTCTTTCCCGCCAGTGGGCCATCTTTCCAATTTTTCAACAGCTGGTCTATTTCCTTGCCGCTCCTCGTACGCGGGTGTCTTCGGGGTTCAGTTTCACCATCGAATAGATCCTTGCGTTTCCTCCACGGGTCATCGTCGCGAAGCCACCTTTGATGTCCCATGAACATGGTTTTCGAAGACCCGGGATCTCTATCTAGCTGGCGATACGTTGTGTCATCCATGCACCTGACGCATCCAGATAATCCGTGGACCACCTGCCCCGCGAGATATCCATAACCGAGATAGTCGTGCACCGTCGTGAGTAGTGCAGCTCTCATAGGGAAATATTCTTTCTCTGCGGCGTCCCACGTATTGGCTGGTGTTTTCCACAGCGTGTCTAGCTCCTCTTTCAGCAGCCCCAGATACAGATTGATGTCGTTCCCTGGTTGTTTCAGCCCTTCAATTGGCATACTCATGTGAATGTACTTCCTCTTCATGCACAACCAGGGGGAAGGTTGTACATCCACACAAACACAGGCCAGGTGCTATGTGTGCTTCTCTGGCTGCCAAACAGATTGACTCCATCGGTGCTCGCGCCCAGCACGATGTTCCTTGGATCCTTCCCAAATTCTGGGTGTTCGAAGTTTAACACTTGCCACTGGCTCGCATCCTTTGGGTGACTCAGCATCTTGTCTTTTTTATTTATCTCCGGATCATTTGCGTCATCTTCTCGCTTCTTCTCCTCCCTATCCGCGTGCCAACGCAGGAGCTTTGCTACCTTAGGGTCCACGAAATACCGCTGCAAACGATGAGTGATCGGAAAGTACCACACCGCTTTTCGGGGAGCTTTCTTCCTCTTCTTGTATCGAGTGACGCCGCACACCGGACATATGGTAGACTCTGCATCCTCGTCCCGATAAACGATGCAATTTTTCATGCACACATGGTATTTCACGTGCGGTAAATCCAGAGGACACACGATTTTCTTCGCCTCCTCGAAACTCGTCGGGCACTTGTTCCCCTTGGGAAGACTTTCGTGCCAGAATGACATGTTCTCGTCGAAGCATCTGTCGGTCATTTTGTGTTTTACCTTCATCTCCAAAGCCATGAGCGTTACTTTCAGGCGGGTATCCTCGGGCCTGCATCCTTCATACAATGGAGTAACCGCGTCTAGCTCCAGTTGATCCATCTTGGCTTTCTCTCGGGCGGCAGCTCTTGCGTTATCCGTCTGCTTGAGAAGCAGCTCTTGAATATGAGGGTCCTGCACCCAGCCCATCGATGGTCCATCGTCGTCTGCTCCGCCGGCATCTTCATCTTCATGATCATGCCCTTCGTCTACTCTGGCATCTTCTTCATCATCATGTCCAGCATCTTCTACATGATGACTGTGTACAGCATCACCGTCGTGATCATGTCCTGGAGATTCTTCGTCTTCTCGCCCGCCCGAGCCGCGGTGGTTGTCTTGCTGCCCTTCCTCATTTCTTGCCCGGCCCCCATGGACGACTTCATAGTCATCTTCATCACCTTGCCACCGATAGCCATCCATGAAACCACGCAAGAGCAGGTGGTCCCGCACCTGCCCGGAATCCGGGTCCGCAATAAGGCTCTTTTAGCTTGCATCTTCGACACGGACATCTTATCTCCGTCTCATTCTTTTGAAGCATCTCGGCCTTCGCGGAGCTCAAAAACCTATTCACGATGCCTTTGGTCATCGTGCGGACCATGGTCGCCTGCGGGGTAGAGCAAAACGATATTTTAGAACCAAGAAAAAATTTGGCATGACTTTCCCTAAAAATAGGACCAAAAAGAATGCATAGTGCCAAAATTCTCGCCGAAACGGAAATGAATCAACATTCCAGCAAAATATTGGCAACTATCGCATTTCAAATATTGGTACCTGGAAACACAAACATATATGCAACACCACAAACATATGCAACACCATGAACATACATAGATCTAGCTAGGCCACAAAAAGTGCATGTGCACGTTGTTGGAGTGAGCTAGGGAGAAAAAAAGTAGATCTACAACATGAAGATAGCTTTTCCCTTATTTACCTATCAAAAAAAGGTAATTTCACCACTTAATTTTGATGAATCTATGGTGCAAATGAGGTGAGGAGGAGGAGGCAGCCGACAAGCTTGGAGAAGGAGGTGGAGGGAATGATGTGGGGAAAGTGATTGTGTAGGTGTGGCTGTCCAAAATATGTAGCTAGTCCCAGGTTACTAATGGCGCACCACACAGCCATGCGCCAATAGTAACCCAACATACTAATGGCGCACCTACTGCTGATGCGCCATTAGAAGTTTTGCAAAAAATTATATATATATATATATATATATATATTCTAATGGCGCACCGTGGCATAGTGCGCCATTACTAGTTTAAACTAGTAATGGCGCACTACGCTACGGTGCGCCATTAGTAGTTTTGCAAAAAAAGAATAAAAAAAAACAACAGTAGTGGCGCACCGTGCAGTGATGCGCCATTAGTATGTTCGGAAAAATAATAAAAAAAATTGTTACTAGTGGCGCACCATGTGCCAGGTGCGCCATTAGTGTCTTCCACACTAATGGCGCACCAGCACATGGTGCGCCACTGCTATATAGTAGTGTGGTGCGCCATTAGTGTCCATTCCATCTATAGCACTTTTCCTAGTAGTGGCAAGCTGACATGTTCATGAAGCTAACAATGGCAAGAGCAAGTTCATATCATGCATGGATCACTAACAACAACCATGGCAAAATTGATTAACATGTAAACAATCTGCCAGGAACATTTTATAGTAAAAGTAGAGCAAGAACAAGACATGCTAGCGCACTCCATAATCGCAAACAGGGGCATGTATGGATAGAGCTTAACCATATGTTAAAAACACCCTTACTGAAGATACTCAAAACAAGCATGGATCTCACGGTAGGATCATGTTTACATGGCATAAAAATAACAACAGAACAAGGACTTGGCAAAATCATAAGTCCCTAAAAAGAGCAATATCACGAGGCCTAGTTTGCATGCTTGTGCTAGTAACCACATTGATCACAAAAATACATGGCAATAACCTCTGTAAATATGGCATGGCATAGATCAAAACACATGTAGAGCTCATGCCCATATGAAGCACTCATCAAATGTGAAAAAATGACAAATCACTATAAACTGATAAGTAGCAGCAGTAAACATTTTATAGCACTCTTCCATCAATGATTTGGGCATCAAGATGAACTCAAACAAGCATGCCACAATGGAATGAAATGAAGAGCATCTCCCAATGAACATTGTCATATATCATGCGCATGAAACAGAGCTACGGTCATGGAGTTACGACATGATGAACAGGAGCATAAAACATAGCAGAAAAAGACTTTGTGGGAAAATCGACCTCGAGGGAAGTCAACGGTGGACCGGGTCGGGTCGGAGACAGAGAAGGGCCCGGCGGCGGGGATGCTCTGGCGAGGTCGCAGAAGTGCGGGGCGGCGCCGACGAGGTCGCTCCGGGGCGGATCCGGCCGGATCTTGCCGGAACCGGGCGCAGTCGACGAGGGGGCGGCACTGGGCGGCGCGCGGCAAGGTGAGGAGCGGTGCGGTGGAGCAGCGGCCGGCGGCGAGCGGGGAGGCGGCGGCGGTGAGGCGGCCGGAGCGGGCGGCGGGGAGACGGGCCACGGGGGCCGGCCTCGGGCCCGGGCGGGCCGGCAGCGCGGGAGGCGGCGGTGGACACATGGCACGCCCTCACTGGCACGGGGCGGCAGCGTGATTCGTCCGGCGGCGCGACACATGTCCGGTGGCGGCGGGGGAAGTTTTGCTAGGGTTTCATCCGCGAAAAATCAGGGAGGGGCACATATTTATAGGTAGGAGGAGGTAGGAGTGTCCAAATGGGGTGTAGTTTTCGCCCACACGATCGTGATCCGACGACGGAGGACATGGAAGAGGTTTGGATGGGTTATTGGCCCGTTTTGGAGGGGTGTTGGGCTGCAACACACAAGAGGCCTTTGCGGTTCCCCGGTTAACTGTTGGAGCATCAAACAGACTCCAAATGGAACAAAATTTGACAGGCGGTCTACAGGTGGTGTGCCAAGGCCACTTGGCAAATCTCGGTCCATTCCGAGAACGTTTAACACCTGCTCACGAAAAGAGACAGAAAGGGGTACGCCGGTGCACTTAGGAGTGTCGGATTGCAAAATGGACAACGGGGAAAATGCACAGATGCATGAGACGAACACGTATGCAAAATGAGATGCACATGATGACATGATATGAAAAGCATGACATGAACAAAATGCAAAATGAAGACAAGAACCCAACCATGAAGGGAAATCTCATAACTTAAAGCCGGAAATGGAAAGAGTCGGAGTTACAAATATGGCAAGTTACATCCGGGGTGTTACAACACTCCACCACTACAAGAGGATCTCGTCCCGAGGTCTAGGACTGAAAGAACTCCGGATATTCGGAACGGAGGAGGGCCTCGCATTCCCAGGTGGCTTCTCGGTCAGAATGGTGTGACCACTTCACTTTCAAGAATTTGATAGACTTGTTGTGAGTCTTGCGCTCAGTTTCTTCAAGAATAGCAACGGGATGCTCATGATAAGACATGTATTCTTGGAGATCAATCTCTTCGAAGTTTATGGTGCGCTTAGGAGTCTTGAAGCACTTGCCAAGCTGTGATATGTGAAACACATCATGCACGTTTCCGAAGTTGGACGGAAGCTCAAGTTGATAGGCGAGGTCGCCTCTTTTGCCAATGATCTTGAAAGTACCCATGTATCTAGGGGCAAGCTTCCCTTTGATACCGAAGCGATGAGTGCCTTTCATTGGAGAGACGTAGAGGTAGACATGGTCTCCGATCTCGAAAGCCAAGTCACGGTGCTTGCTATCATAGTAACGCTTCTGGCGCGATTGCGCAGCTTTGAGATTTTCACGGATGACTTTACACATTTCTTCAGCTTCTGTGATTAAATCATTGCAAAGAAGTTGTTGTTCACCAGTCTCTGACCAATTGAGAGGAGTACGACACTTTCTGCCATAGAGAATTTTGAATGGGGCCTTGCCCGAACTCACTTGGAAGCTGTTGTTGTAGGAGAACTCGGCATATGGAAGACAATCTTCCCACTTCATACCGAAGGAAATGACACAAGCCCTGAGCATATCTTCAAGAATTTGATTGACTCGCTCGACTTGGCCACTAGTTTGAGGATGGAAGGCTGTGCTGAACCGTATGTTGGTGCCCATGGCCTTCTGGAAGGAGTCCCAGAACTTAGAAGTGAAGATGCTTCCACGATCTGAAGATATCAATTGTGCAATGCCATGCAAGGAGATAATCCTGGAGGTGTATAGCTTTGCCAGCTGAGCTGCTGTGATAGATTCTTTGATTGGAAGGAAATGAGCCACTTTAGTGAGCTTGTCGATGACAACGAAGATAGCACCATTTCCACGCTTGGACTTGGGAAATCCAGTCACAAATTCCATCTCAATATGGTAAAACTCCCATTCTAGAATAGCAAGAGGTTGGAGGAGACCAGCTGGCCGTTGGTGTTCTGCTTTCACCCTTCTGCAGACATCACATTCATTCACGAATTGAGCGATTTCTCACTTCATTCGAGTCCACCAATACGACTGCTTGAGGTCATGGTACATCTTCATACTTCCAGGATGAATGGATAGGAGGGAATTGTGCGCCTCGTTCATAATGACTTTCCTTAGATCACCTTTAGGAACCACAATTCGATCCTCGAAGAAAAGAGTGTCTTTGTCATCAATGCGATAGCACTTGTATTTGGGTTGGCTCTTGGCAATCCCATTTTTCACCTACTTCACCATGGAATCCAGGAGTTGTGCCTCACGAATTTGATCTTCCAAAGTAGGAGAGACTTGGAGGTTGGCAAGAAAGCCTTGAGGAATAACTTGGAGATTCAGTTTGCGGAAAGCTTCACAAAGGTCCGGTTGGAAGGGCTTGAGAATTAAGTTGTTGCAGTAAGCTTTCCTGCTCAAAGCATCCGCAATGACATTGGCCTTGCCTGGAGTATATTCAATACTCAGATTGTATTCTCGAATCATTTCGACCCAACGAGTTTGTCTGGGGTTGAGGTTGGGTTGAGTGAAGATGTACTTGAGGCTCTTATGATCCGTGAAGATGTCCACTTTCCTTCCCAACAAGAGATGTCTCCACGTTAATAATGCATGGAGAACTGCCGCCAACTCGAGGTCATGAGTGGGGTAGTTCTTTTCGTTGGGCTTCAACTGACGAGAGGTATAAGCCACAACTTTCTTATCTTGCATTAACATAGCACCGAGACCTTGTAGGGAGGTATCACACAAAACTTCAAAAGGCTTGGATTCATTAGAAGGAGTCAAGACAGGAGTTGTGACTAGCTTCTCTTTGAGGGGTTGAAACCAATGTCACATTCAGGCATCCAGACATACTTGACATGCTTCTGGAGGAGGTTGGAAAGAGGCTTTGCAATCTTAGAGAAATTCTCAATGAATCTTCGACAATAGCTTGCAAGCCCAAGAAAACTGCGGAGCTGCTTGACATTCTGAGGAGGTTCCCAATTCACAATTGTAGACACCTTCTCAAGATTAAGAGCGATGCCCTTGGCGGAGATGATATGACCAAGGTAAAGAACTTCGTCAAGCCAGAACTCACACTTGGAAAACTTGGCATAGAATTGATGCTCTCTGAGTTTGTCGAGTACCAATCTCAAATGCTTGGCATGATCCTCCTTATTCTTGGAAAAGACCAAAATATCATCGAGATACACCAGGACGAAATCATTTGTGTAAGGGTTGAAGATGAAGTTCATCATGCGAGAGAACGTTGGAGGAGCATTGACAAGGCCGAAAGACGTGGCAGTATATTCATAAGAACCATAGCTTGTTCTGAATGCTATCTTGGGGATATCTTGTTCACAAATGTGAATCTGATGATAACCCATATGGAGGTCAAGCTTGGAGAATACTTGGGCACCCTTAAGTTGCTCGAATAGCTCATTGATGTTCGGAAGTGGGTAATTGTTCTTTATTGTTTTCTTGTTCAATGGACGGTAGTTGATGCAGAGTCGTTCCGTTCCATCCTTCTTCTTGACAAAAAGAACACCACAACCCCATGGAGATGAACTCGGTCTGATCAGACCCATACGCTCTTGTTCATCGAGTTGTTTCTTCAACTCCTTCAACTCCTCTGGTCCAAGCTTGTAAGGACGCTTGCAAACAGGTTCCGTGCCAGGCTCAAGATTGATAACGAATTCAACTGGCCAGTGAGGAGGCATTCTCGGAAGCTCTTCTGGAAAGACGTCTTGATATTCACAAACGACCGGAATCTAAGAGATGGCATTCAACTCGCCCTTCTCATTGAGAGAAAATAGTCGAATGGTTTCGTCACGAGCGGCATAGATGATCACATCCTCAGACGAGTGTGTCAATTGAATCTGCCTGGCAGCAGAATCAAGCTGAGCCTTGTGCTTAGAAAGCTAGTCCATCCCGAGAATTAGATCAATATCCGAGTCACCAAGAACAATTGGAGAGGATAGAAATTTATAGTCTCCAAACTGGACAGAGACATCGGGAGCAACCTGTAACGCCCTCGATGCGGCTATAGCTCCCACGTGTCGAGGCACGACTTAGAGACATAACCGCATTGAAAGCAATGTCGCAAGTTAGGAAATCATCACAAACATCCCATGTAATACATAATAAAGGGGAGATAACATAGTTGGCTTACACTCGCCACATCACATCAGAGTACATAAATAACATTCATCAAACAAACACTCATGGCCCGACTACGGCGCCAAAATGGAAAAGAACCCAACATGCGACAAGGCCCTGAATCGAACCCCAACTAGGCACCACTACTGATCATCGGGAAAGGAAACATAATAACGCTGAGAGTCCTCGTCGAACTCCCACTTGAGCTCGTACTCGTCACCTGGAGCGGAATCACCTAGACCTGCATCTGGAATTGTAGTATCTGTGAGCCACAGGGACTCAGCAATCTCACACCCACGCGATCAAGACTATTTGAGCTTATAGGACAGGATAAGGCAAGTATATGTGGAGCTGCAGCAAGCGACTAGCGTATATGGTGGCTAAACTTATTCGCAAAAGAGAGCGAGAAGAGGAGGCAAAGCGCGAGCGAGAAACTAGAAGGAACAACCTGCGCAAGCATTACTCCAACACCGTGTCCACTTCCCGGACTCCGCCGAGAAGAGGCCATCACGGTAACACACGCAGTTGATTCGTTTTAATTAATTAAGGTTTAAGTTATCTACAACCGGACATTAACAAATTCCCATCTACCCATAAACGCGGGCACGGCTTTCGAAAGTTCAATCCCTGCAGGGGAGTCCCAACTTAGCCCATGACAAGCTCTCACGGTCAATGAAGGAATAGACCTCCACCCGAGACACACCGATCAGACTCGGTAACCCGGTACAACAAGACAATACGACAGGTTAAAACAAGACCAGCAACACCGCCCGAATGTGCCGACAAATCCCGATAGGAGCTGCACATATCTCTTTCTCAGGGCACACTCAGATTGTCCTAGGTACGGGTAGGCCAGCAGAGAGTTGCCCCTGGTGGCCACTGGTAGCTGACAGGTGGACCAACACTCAGAGGAGCACTGGCCCGGGGGGGTTAAAATAAGATGACCCTTGAGTCTCGAAAACCCAAGGGAAAGAAAAGGGGTAGGCAGCAAATGGTAAAACCAAGGTTGGGCATTGCTGGAAAAGCTTTAATCAAGGTGAAATATCAAGGGGTTCCCATTATAACCCAACCGCGTAAGGAACGCAAAATCCGGGAACATAACACCGATATGACGGAAACTAGGGCGGTAAGAGTGGAACAAAACACTAGGCGAGAGGCCGAGCCTTCCACCCTTTACCAAGTATATAGATGCATTAAGATAACATAGCAATATAATGATATCCCAACAAGTAAATAAAAGATGTTCCAATAGGAACGGCTCCAATCTTCACCTGCAACTAGCAACGCTATAAGAGGGGCTGAGCAAAGCGGTAACATAGCCAATCAACGGTTTGCTAGGACAATGGTAGGTTAGAGGTTCAATCATGCAATTGGGAGGCTGACAAGCAAGTGGTAGGCATCGTAGCAGTGGCAAAGCAAAAGAGCGAGCAAACTAGCATAGCAAAGATAGTAGTGATTTCGAGGGTATGATCATCTTGCCTGTACAGTTGTCAAAGCTGACTGGATCCTCACAAGCAAACTCAACGGGCTCCTCGGTAGCGAACTTGTCTCCCGGCTCTACCCAAACAAGACAAACAAGCAACAAGGATACAATCAACTATGTGCAAGACCAAGCAATGTGATGAAATGATGATATGCTATGCGGGATGCGATGCGGGATGCAAAATGCAAGATATGACAGGAAATGCATGAACCTGGCCTCAACTTGGAATTCCAAGGGTGCCACTGGATAGAGGGGATGAAATCGCTTGAAAACGATATAAAGATCATTGGAATCGGAGCTACGGTTTGGAAATGGCAAGCATTTTAAGATATGACACCGTTCTGCGATTTACAGCAAGTAGGCATTTAATGCAACAAAATGAACATGCTACAGCCACCAAACATGAAAAAAAAATACATGGCAGTGATGTACCCAAGAAGTTTAACAAAACACTAGCACTGAGCCATAGGCAAATTCATCCATTAAGAGGTTCAAACAAGCATGGCAAAAATGAATATGCAAAACAGATTCCAGACTTAGTGAAATTAACACTAGCCTGAAATTTCAGATCACGATGCTCTCTTTGGAGCAGCAAAACAACATGATAAAAGACCTACTCAACAAGCATGGAGCTACTCAACAAGCTTAACAAAACACCCAAAGTGACCTAGGGTCAAAAGGGTCCACAAAATACTCTACCGAGCTCACGAACATAGCTCGAACACAATCAGTTTTCAGACTTAGTGAAAACTGAGACATGCAGAAATTTAACTCACGAAGGCATGTAAACGAGCTCGATGCACTCACCATGGTGCAAGTCATAGCAAGGCAAGCATATAACCAGCAAAAGGCACAATATGCTAGCTACACATGGCAAGAACAAAGGCATAGCATGCACGGAACACTAACGGTAGCATCGGCAAAATCGCAAACAAGTTGACGATCTGCCCAGATTAACAACGAAGCAAAAGTTGAGCTCGATTGAGTCAATCTAGAGCACTCCACATATGCAAACAAATACATGGATGGATAGAGCATAACATAAATATCAAAACTCCCTTACTGATCATCCTCAAAAGAGGCACGGATCACTAAGAAACAAGCTGGACATATAGCATCATGAACTAAAATATCCCAGACTTAGTGAAAATCACTAAGTCCCTGAAATCAGCAATATCAGGTACCTCTCTTCGCAAGCTTGCACAAGACAACACACACATCCTAAAAATTCATGGGTGGCACCTCTGGAAATAAGACAAAATGCTTAACAAATCATCCCAAAGGGGCACAGGCATATCATGCACGGATTAAACATGGCAAAAATGACAAAAGTGCATGATGAACTAACGGATCTGCAATTTTACTCACGAAGCCTCCTTCTAACAGCATTTAGGGAATCAATATGAGCTCAAATGCAAATGGTGCAATGGAATGAAATGATTTATATGTTGAGGCGAACAATTTGATATATTATACGCTCAAAACGGAGCTACGGTTGCGGAGATACAAGCAGTCAAAGTAGGCATAAAAATTCAAGAGGGGGGAAGGGAAAGTCAACCCTAGGGTTTCAAATTCCAGATCTGGATCTCGTGGCACTGTAGCAGTACTGTAGCTGGCGCGCGCGACGAGGTTCACCGGGATCCCGCCGGAGCAGGATAGGAAGAGGAGGCCGGGGCGCGGTCGCCGGCGGGGAGGCGCGGACGGCGGCGGCGGGGAGGTGCGGTGCAGCGGCGGGGTCGGCCGGCGTCGGGGACGCCGCGGAACGGCGCGGCGGGGCGCTGCCGGACCGGGGAGGCCGCCCGCGGCGGCGCCGGTCACCGGCGTCGGGGAAGGAGGCGGCGCAGGCGTCGGGGTCGGGCGCGGGGAGCGGCGGCGCGGAGACGGGCCGCGGGGGCCGGCCTCGGGCTCCCGGGCCTCGGCGGCGGCGATGTGGGCCTCGCCCACGTGGCGGCGCGAGATTCGCTGCGGTGGCGGGGCGGACAACGTCCGGCGTGGGCGGACACGTCCGGCCCGGCGCGGGGGAAGATGGATCTTTTTTTTAGGAGGAGGACGGGGAGGAAGACGAGATCCGAAATGGGGGGGTGTTTAAATAGGCATAAGTGGAGCTAGGAGAGTCCAAATGAGGTGCGGTTTTCGCCCACGCGATCGTGATCGAACGATCTAGGACATGGAGCAGAGGTTGGTGGGTTTTGGGCCAAATTTGGGGGGTGTTGGGCTGCAACACACACGAGGCCTTTTCGGTCCCTCGGTTAACCGTTGGAGCATCAAACGAAGTCCAAATGACACGAAACTTGACAGGCGGTCTACCGGTAGTAAACCAAGGCCGCATGGCAAGTCTCGGTCCAATCCGGAAATGTTTAATCCCCACACACGAAAGAACGCTAGAAAAGGCCACCGGAGGAGAACGAAGCGCCGGAATGCAAGACGGACAACGGGGAAAATGCTCGAATGCATGAGATGAACATGTATGCAATGCAATGCATGAGATGCAAGAAAACAAAAACAACACACGGAGGCAAAGACCCGAACCCGAGAAATAAATATAACTTAATGCCGGAAACGGCAAGAGTTGGATACAAATATGGAAAGTATATCTGGGGCGTTACAACACTCCACCACTACGAAAAGATCTTGTCCCGAGATCTAGGACTGAAAGAACTCCGCGTACTCAGAACGGAGGTGATCCTCGCGTTCCCATGTAGCTTCACGGTCGGAATGGTGAGACCACTTGACTTTGAGAAATTTGATTGACTTGTATGAGTCTTGCGTTCAGTCTCTTCAAGAATAGCAACTGGGTGCTCACGATAGGAGAGATCTTCTTGGAGCTCAATGTCCTCGAAGTTGACGGTGCGGTCAGGAGTCTTGAAGCACTTTCGAAGCTGAGAGACGTGGAACACATCATGAACATTTGCAAAGTTTGAAGGAAGCTCGAGTTGATAGGCGAGGTCGCCTCTCTTGCTGACAATCTTGAAAGGTCCCACGTACCTAGGGGCAAGCTTCCCTTTGATACCGAAGCGACGAGTACCTTTCATAGGAGAGACGCGGAGGTAAACATGATCTCCGATCTCGAAAGCCAAATCACGGTGCTTACTATCATAGTAGCTCTTCTGGCGGGATTGGGCTGCTTTGATGTTATCACGAATGACTTTGCACATTTCTTCTGCTTCTGTGATTAAGTCATTACCCAGCAGCTGACGTTCACCGGTTTCAGAACAGTTGAGAGGGGTACGGCACTTCCTGCCATACAGAATTTCAAAAGGGGCCTTGCCCGAACTTGCTTGAAAACTGTTGTTATAGGAGAATTCAGCATAAGGAAGACAATCCTCCCACTTCATGCCGACGGAGATCACACAAGCCCTGAGCATATCTTCAAGAATCTGGTTGACACGCTCGACTTGACCGCTTGTTTGAGGATGGAAAGCTATGCTGAAGCGAATGTTGGTACCCATGGCCTTCTGAAAACAATCCCAAAACTTCGAGGTAAAGATGCTGCCACGGTCTGAAGAGATCACTTGAGGAATACCGTGCAGAGAGACAATGCGAGAGGTATAGAGTTCCGCCAATTGAGCTGCAGTGATCGACTCTTTGATAGCCAGAAAGTGAGCCACTTTGGTGAGTTTGTCGATGACAACAAATATAGCATCATTGCCACGCTTGGACTTTGGAAACCCAGTCACGAAGTCCATTTCAATGTGGTCAAACTTCCATTCTGGAATGGCAAGAGGTTGGAGGAGACCTGCTGGCCTTTGGTGTTCTGCCTTCACTCTTCTGCAGACATCACATTCATTCACGAATTGAGCTATTTCGCGCTTCATTCGAGTCCACCAATAAGCTTGCTTGAGATCCTTATACATCTTCGTACTACCAGGGTGGATGGAGAGGAGAGAGTTGTGAGCCTCGTTCATGATCACTTTACGAAGTTCACCTTTGGGCACAACAATACGATCCTCGAAGAAGAGAGTGTCCTTGTCATCAAGGCGGTAGCACTTGTACTTGGACTGACTCTTGGCAATCCCAATCTTCACCTTTTTCACCATAGCATCAAGAAGCTGGGCTTGGCGAATCTGGTCTTCTGAGGTAGGAGAAACTTGAAGGTTGGCGAGGAAACCTTGAGGAAAAACTTGAAGATTCAGCTTGCGGAAAGCTTCACAAAGCTCAGGTTGATAGGGCTTGAGAATCAGACTGTTGCAGTAAGCCTTTCTGCTCAAAGCGTCAGCAATCACATTAGCCTTGCCTGGAGTATACTCAATACTCGGATTGTACTCTTGAATCATTTCGACCCATCGAGTCTGCCTTAGGTTGAGATTAGGCTAAGTGAAGATGTACTTGAGACTCTTGTGATCAGTGAAAATGTCCACTTTCCTTCCCAATAGAAGATGTCTCCAAGTTAAAAGAGCATGCACAACTGCCGCCAACTCGAGATCATGAGTGGGGTAGTTCTTCTCATTAGGCTTCAACTGGCGAGAGGTATAAGAAACAACTTTCTTCTCTTGCATCAAAACTGCACCGAGACCTTGGAGAGAGGCATCACAAAAGACCTCGTACGGCTTGGTTTCATCAGGCGGAGTCAGAACTGGAGCAGTGATCAACTTCTCTTTCAAAGTGTTGAAAGCAATATCACACTCCGGAGACCAAACGTACTTGACGTGCTTCTGAAGAAGATTTGAGAGAGGCTTCGCGATCTTGGAAAAGTTTTCAACGAATCTTCGGCAATAGCTTGGGAGACCGAGAAAACTGCGGAGTTGCTTCACGTTCTGAGGAGGTTCCCAATTCACAATTGCGGATACCTTCTCGGGATTCACGGAAATGCCCTTGGCAGAGATGATATGACCAAGATAAAGAACCTCATCGAGCCAAAATTCACACTTGGAGAACTTGGCGTAGAACTGATGTTCCCTGAGCTTGTCAAGAACCAAACGCAAGTGCTTGGCATGATCTTCCTTGTTCTTGGAGAAAACCATAATGTCATCGAGATAGACCAAAACAAAGTCATTGGTGTAGGCGTTGAAGATGAAGTTCATCATGCGAGAAAACGTCGGAGGAGCGTTGGCGAGGCCAAAAGACATGACAGTGTATTCATATGAACCAAAGCTTGTTCTGAATGCTGTCTTGGGAATATCTTCTTCACGAATGCGAATCTGGTGATAACCCATACGGAGATCAAGCTTGGATAATACTTGAGCACCCTTGAGTTGTGTGAACAGCTCATTGATGTTGGGAAGTGGGTATTTGTTCTTGATGGTCTTCTTGTTCACTGGACGGTAATCAAAACAAAGTCGACTCGATCCATCCTTCTTCTTCACAAAAAGAACACCACAACCCCACGGAGAAGTACTAGGCCGGATGAGACCCAATCTTTCTTGCTCATCGAGTTGTTTCTTCAACTCCTTCAACTCTTCGGGGCCGAGCTTGTAGGGACGTTTGCACACAGGTTCCGTACCGGGCTCAAGTTCAATAACAAATTCAACCGGCCGGTTTGGAGGCATCCCTGGGAGTTCTTCTGGAAAGACGTCTGGATATTCACAAACAACCGGAATCTGCGAAATAGCATCCAATTCACCCTTCTCATTGAGAGAAAACAACCGGATGGTATTATCCCGAGCGGCAAAGACAATGACATCCTCAGACGAATGAGTCAGTTGAATCTGCCTGGCTGCACAATCAAGATGTGCCTTGTGCTTAGAAAGCCAATCCATCCCGAGAATAAGATCAATATCTGAGTCACCAAGAACCATAGGAGAAGCAAGAAACTTGAACTCGCCCATCGTGATAGAAACATCCGGAACGATGGAGTTAGCCTGCATGCGCTTGCCGGGAGAGACAACTGCTAAAGGACTAGGCAAAACTTGTGAAACCAATTCATGCCTATTAGTAAACGGTCTCGAGATGAAGCAATGCGATGCACCAGTGTCAATAAGAACTTTTGCAGGAATATCATTAACAGGAAGGTTACCCATGATCGCATCTGACGAGTCCTCTGCCTGAGCTGCATTCATCAAATTGACCTTGGCGTGCTTGGGATTATGCTTGAACACAGCTGTACTTGCCGATCTCACAGGAGGAGGAGGAAGACGCCTCTGGTTGAAACACTTGTTGGCATAGTGACCCTTCTGTTGGCACTTGTTGCATGTGACCTCTGAAAGCGGACGGTGATACGGAGCACTCGATCTTGGAGCTTGAGACGAAGTCTTGTTCTGAAAGCCTGGGTTGGGTGGGTGGGAAGAACCACTGCCACCTTTGCTCTTCTGCTGATACGGCTGACGGAACGGGGGAGGAGGAAGCCAAAACTTCTGCTGCTTGGCCACTTGAGTAGAGGAAGAAGGAGTAACATCTCTGACTCGCTTCCTGGAAGCATCACACCTCAACTGAGCAGCCTCTTGCTTCAGTGCCATGTTGTAGAACTCATCGTATCTCAAGGGCTCGAAGAGGACAAGAGCGAGCTGAATATCTTCTCTGAGACCACCCCTGAACTGGTATATCATGCTCTTCTCATCAGGCACGTCCTGCTTGGCAAAGTGGGCAAGCTTCTGGAACAATTTGTTGTAGTCATAGACAGACAAAGAGCCTTGCTTCAGGTTGCGGAATTCCTCACGCTTGCTTTCAACCACGCTCTGCGGAATGTGATGAGCGCGGAAATCTTGACGGAAATCATCCCAAGTGATAACACGTCCACCTCTGGAATCCTTGTACTGCTGGAACCACTCTGCAGCCTGATCTTTGAGTTGGAAAGAAGCGAACTTGACAAAATCTTCAGGCCTGACGTTGCTGCATTCAAAATGCTTGCCCAGATCCACTAGCCAATCGTCAGCATCGGTAGCCTCAACACAATTGCTGTACGTCTTTGGACCATTAGCAAGGAACTCGTTGAGTGTAGCAAAGTGACTCTGATTGCTGCCTTGATTCCCTTGACTGCCTTGATTGCGCTCTTGGAGAATTTGCATGATCAACTGTGTGTTTGCATTAGTAGCGGCCATCACAGCTTGCCATGCTTCTGGAGGAGGCGGAGGTGGAGGCGGGTCAGGATTCGGAGTCGTGCGCGTTGGAGGAGCCATCCTGAACAGGTTGACCACCATTAGCACATTGACAGATAAATATTGAAGCTGAATCCAACGGAATGAAAATTGCAACATATAGTCTTCACATCCGAACAAAATGAACGAATGCATTTCTCTTGAAGTGGTCACATATTCCTAAATTGCGAAGCCACGAAGAATCAGGTAGAAGGTGTACAACAACGAGGGATGGAATCATCATATGACGCCGAAGCAAAACGAATGCCACAACTCGAAATAAAACCAAGGGTTGGCTTGCGGAATAAGCCAGAACAAATACATGATAGAAATTTCGTTCGAAGTTTTCATGGTGGGACCTACACGGGCTCGATCGTACAGCACCATCATGTACAAGGCAGTGCACATGACATACGAACCGTCCCCGAGTCAGCATAGCCAAGGACTCTTTAAGACACAACGGGACCACTGTAAAATCGACCGTGAATAGGCGAACCACTAGACGTCGAACCCCAATTTCATATCATACATCTGTCGGAAAGATATCCTAAGGCTACTTGAATTCCCACCTATGAAATTCCTGAAATTTTCCCGGTTATGCAATCAGGTGTTGGGGATACAGGGGAGCATAATATCTCACTCAAGCTAGCAATCCTACATCCAGCTGTATCCATCCTTCAACACATAACCAAGAAACCTTCGGAAACCATCTATCTCAACCTTCGAAAAACATCCGTTATACAAGTTATGGCGATACTCCCGAACTCCCGCCCTAGTACTGGGTGGCGTCGAGGTTATCTCACCAACGAACTGCATAAAAGAGATTTTCGATGTCGCGCACAAATCTCAAGTATACCAGAATTGCAACGATAAAATTGTGACGACAACACCTCGGAGCTCAACTCCCCGGGACACTGCCACAACCCCTAAAGACAGGAGGCACCAAGAACAATGTTCTCGTCACAAAACCATCGGAACAAAACCAAGATACTCGCGTGATCCAAAAATTTTTTTTTAGTGAAATTTGAGAAGAGAAGAGTCAAAACTCTACGTCAGGATGCCTTACCAGAGCGATGAGGAGACTGGGAAGTAAAAAGAATTCCTAACTCTCCGATATATAATTCCTAAGTGACTCAAAACATTTTTCTAGACACAACTCGGCTGCTAAAAACGATCAAGCAATGGGGGGCTCCTAAGGTCGGGGAAGGCTCTGATACCAACTTGTAACGCCCTCGATGCGGCTATAGCTCCCACGTGTCGAGGCACGACTTAGAGACATAACCGCATTGAAAGCAATGTCGCAAGTTAGGAAATCATCACAAACATCCCATGTAATACATAATAAAGGGGAGATAACATAGTTGGCTTACACTCGCCACATCACATCAGAGTACATAAATAACATTCATCAAACAAACACTCATGGCCCGACTACGGCGCCAAAATGGAAAAGAACCCAACATGCGACAAGGCCCTGAATCGAACCCCAACTAGGCACCACTACTGATCATCGGGAAAGGAAACATAATAACACTGAGAGTCCTCGTCGAACTCCCACTTGAGCTCGTACTCGTCACCTGGAGCGGAATCACCTAGACCTGCATCTGGAATTGTAGTAAGCTGTGAGCCACAGGACTCAGCAATCTCACACCCGCCGATCCAAGACTATTTAAGCTTATAGGAAAGGATAAGGCAAGTATATGTGGAGCTGCAGCAAGCGACTAGCATATGTGGTGGCTAACTTATTCGCAAAAGAGAGCGAGAAGAGGAGGCAAAGCGCGAGCGAGAAACTAGAAGGAACAACCTGCGCAAGCATTACTCCAACACCGTGTCCACTTCCCGGACTCCGCCGAGAAGAGGCCATCACGGTAACACACTCCAGTTGATTCATTTTAATTAATTAAGGTTCAAGTTATCTACAACCGGACATTAACAAATTCCCATCTGCCCATAACCGCGGGCACGGCTTTCGAAAGTTCAATCCCTGCAGGGGAGTCCCAACTTAGCCCATGACAAGCTCTCACGGTCAACGAAGGAATAGACCTCCACCCGAGACACACCGATCAGACTCGGTAACCCGGTACAACAAGACAATTCGACAGGTTAAAACAAGACCAGCAACACCGCCCGAATGTGCCGACAAATCCCAATAGGAGCTGCACATATCTCTTTCTCAGGGCACACTCAGATTGTCCTAGGAACGGATAGGCCAGCCCAGAGTTGCCCCTGGTGGCCACCGGTAGCTGACAGGTTGACCAACACTCAGAGGAGAACTGGCCCGGGGGGTAAAATAAGATGACCCTTGAGTCTGCAGAACCCAAGGCGAAAGAAAAGGGTAGGTGGCAAAATGGTAAAACCAAGGTTGGGCATTGCTGGAAAAGCTTTAATCAAGGCGAAATATCAAGGGGTTCCCATTATAACCCAACCGCGTAAGGAACGCAAAATCCGGGAACATAACACCGATATGACGGAAACTAGGGCGGTAAGAGTGGAACAAAACACTAGGCGAGAGGCCGAGCCTTCCACCCTTTACCAAGTATATAGATGCATTAAGATAACATAGCAATATAATGATATCCCAACAAGTAAATAAAAGATGTTCCAATAGGAACGGCTCCAATCTTCACCTGCAACTAGCAACGCTATAAGAGGGGCTGAGCAAAGCGGTAACATAGCCAATCAACGGTTTGCTAGGACAATGGTAGGTTAGAGGTTCAATAATGCAATTGGGAGGCTGAAAAGCAAGTGGTAGGCATCGTAGCAGTGGCAAAGCAAAAGAGCGAGCAAACGAGCATAGCAAAGATAGTAGTGATTTCGAGGGTATGATCATCTTGCCTGCACAGTTGTCAAAGCTGACTGGATCCTCACAAGCAAACTCAACGGGCTCCTCGGTAGCGAACTCGTCTCCCAGCTCTACCCAAACAAGACAAACAAGCAACAAGGATACAATCAACCACGTGCAAGACCAAGCAATGTGATGAAATGATGATATGCTATGCGGGATGCGATGCGGGACGCAAAATGCAAGATATGACAGGAAATGCATGAACCTGGCCTCAACTTGGAATTCCAAGGGTGCCACTGGATAGAGGGGATGAAATCGCTTGAAAACGATATAAAGATCATTGGAATCGGAGCTACGGTTTGGAAATGGCAAGCGTTTTAAGATATGACACCGGTCTGCGATTTACAGCAAGTAGGCATCTAAATGCAACGAAATGAACATGCTACAACCACCAAACATGAAAACAAAATACATGGCAGTGATGTACCCAAGAAGTTTAACAAAACACTAGCACTGAGCCATAGGCAAATTCATCCATTAAGAGGTTCAAACAAGCATGGCAAAAATGAATATGCAAAACAGATTTCAGACTTAGTGAAATTAACACTAGCCTGAAATTTCAGATCACGATGCTCTCTTTGGAGCAGCAAAACAACATGATAAAAGACCTGAAGATGAAAAGTAAGAACATGGCATGGAGCTACTCAACAAGCTTAACAAAACACCCAAAGTGACCTAGGGTCAAAAGGGTCCACAAAATACTCTACCGAGCTCACGAACATAGCTCGAACACAATCAGTTTTCAGACTTAGTGAAAACTGAGACATGCAGAAATTTAACTCACGAAGGCATGTAAACGAGCTCGATGCACTCACCATGGTGCAAGTCATAGCAAGGCAAGCATATAACCAGCAAGAAGGCACAATATGCTAGCTACACATGGAAAGAACAAAGGCATAGCATGCACGGAACACTAACGATAGCATCGGCAAAATCGCAAACAAGTTGACGATCTGCCCAGATTAACAACGAAGCAAAAGTTGAGCTCGATTGAGTCAATCTAGAGCACTCCACATATGCAAACAAATACATGGATGGATAGAGCATAACATAAGTATCAAAACTCCCTTACTGATCATCCTCAAAAGAGGCACGGATCACTAAGAAACAAGCTGGACATATAGCATCATGAACTAAAATATCCCAGACTTAGTGAAAATCACTAAGTCCCTGAAATCAGCAATATCAGGCACCTCTCTTCGCAAGCTTGCACAAGACAACACACACATCCTAAAAATGCATGTGTGGCACCTATGGAAAGAAGACAAAATGCTTAACAAATCATCCCAAAGGGGCACAGGCATATCATGCACGGATTAAACATGGCAAAAATGACAAAAGTGCATGATGAACTAACGGATCTGCAATTTTACTCACGAAGCCTCCTTCTAACAGCATTTAGGGCATCAAGATGAGCTCAAATGCAAATGATGCAATGGAATGAAATGATTTATATGTCGAGGCGAACAATTTAATATATTATACGCCCAAAACGGAGCTACGGTTGCGGAGATACAAGCAGTCAAAGTAGGCATAAAAATTCAAGAGGGGGGAAGGGAAAGTCAACCCTAGGGTTTCGAATTCCAGATCTGGATCTCGCGGCACTGTAGCAGTACTGTAGCTGGCGCGCGCGACGAGGTTCACCGGGATCCCGCCGGAGCAGGAGAGGAAGAGGAGGCCGGGGCGCGGTCGCCGGCGGGGAGGCGCGGACGGCGGCGGCGGGGAGGCGCGGTGCAGCGGCGGGGTCGGCCGGCGTCGGGGACGCCGCGGAACGGCGCAGCGGGGCGCTGCCGGACCGGGGAGGCGAGCGGCGGCGGGGAGGCGGCCCGCGGCGGTGCCGGTCACCGGCGTCGGGGAAGGAGGCGGCGCAGGCGTCGGGGTCGGGCGCGGGGAGCGGCGGCGCGGAGACGGGCCACGGGGGCCGGCCTCGGGCTCCCGGGCCTCGGCGGCGGCGATGTGGGCCTCGCCCACGTGGCGGCGCGGGATTCGCTGCGGTGGTGGGGCGGACAACGTCTGGCGCGGGCGGACACGTCCGGCCCGGCGCGGGGGAAGATGGATCTTTTTTTTAGGAGGAGGACGGGGAGGAAGACGAGATCCGAAATGGGGGGGGGTGTTTAAATAGGCATAAGTGGAGTTAGGAGAGTCCAAATGAGGTGCGGTTTTCGCCCACGTGATCGTGATCGAACGATCTAGGACATGGAGCAGAGGTTGGTGGGTTTTGGGCCAAATTTGGGGGGTGTTGGGCTGCAACACACACGAGGCCTTTTCGGTCCCTCGGTTAACCGTTGGAGCATCAAACGAAGTCCAAATGACACGAAACTTGACAGGCGGTCTACCGGTAGTAAACCAAGGCCGCATGGCAAGTCTCGGTCCAATCCGGAAATGTTTAATCCCCACACACGAAAGAACGCTAGAAAAGGCCACCGGAGGAGAACGAAGCGCCGGAATGCATGACGGACAATGGGGAAAATGCTCGAATGCATGAGATGAACATGTATGCAATGCAATGCACGAGATGACATGATATGAGATGCAAGAAAACGAAAACAACACACGGAGGCAAAGACCCGAACCCGAGAAATAAATATAACTTAATGCCGGAAACGGCAAGAGTTGGATACAAATATGGAAAGTATATCTGGGGCGTTACACAACCAAACTAGAAGTCATAAGCTTTCCCAGAGAAACAACTTGCATGACTTTGGACAAAACCTCGGTGTCAACATTGTGCTCCGATGCAAATGGGAATGACATGAAAGATTGTGATGCACCAGTATCAAAAAGAACTTTTGTAGGAATAGAGTTAACTGGAAGGTTACCCATGATCACTTCTGAAGAATCCTCTGCCCGAGCTGCGTTCATCATGTTGACCTTAGCATGCTTGGGATTATGCTTGACCACTGCATTGCTGGCAAATCTCACAGGAGGAGGAGGCGGAAGGAGCCTTTGGTTGAAACACTTGTTTGCATAGTGCGCTTTTTGCTGACACTTGTTGCAAGTAACCTCTGAGAGCGGACGGTGATAAGGAGCACTTGACCTTGGAGTATGAGACTGAGCTTTGTTCTGATAGCCTGCGTTGGGTTGGTGGGAAGATCCATTGCCACCTTTGCTCTTCTGCTGATAAGGCTGACGAAACAGAGGAGGAGGAGGCAACCAGAACTTCTATTGCTTAGCTGCCACTTGTGATGAAGAAGATTGAACTGCATCCATGACTCTCTTCTTAGAATCCTCACACTTAAGCTGAGCGGCTTCTTGCTTTAGTGCCATGTTGTAGAATTCATCATACTTAGTCGGCTCAAGAAGCACGAGAGCTAATTGCAGATCTTCTCTGAGGCCACCTCTAAATTGATAAATCATACTCGTTTCATCAGGGTCGTCTTGTTTACCGAAGCGAGCGAGTTTCTGAAACTGGATATTGTATTGATACACGGACATGCTGCCTTGCTTGAGATCGCGGAACTCCACACGCTTGCTCTCAGCAACACTTTGTGGGATGTGATGAGCTTTGAAGCCTCGGCGGAAAACATCCCAGGTAATCACACGACCTCCTCTGGAATCTCTGTATTGTTGATACCACTCAGTAGCTTGGTCTTCGAGTTGAAACGAAGCAAAATTGACAAAGTCCTCAGGCCTGACATTGCTACACTCATAATGTTTGCAGATATCCACGAGCCAGTCGTCGGCGTCTATGGCCTTGAGATAGTTGCTTAAGGACTTCGGTTGGTTTGTGAGGAACTGGTTGAGGGTAGAGAATTGAGGCTGATTGTTGCCTTGGCCTTGATTTCCTTGGTTGCCTTTCCCTTGGTTGCACTCTTGCAAGAGTTGCAAAAGCATCTAAGTGTTGGCATTGGTGGCTGCCATGACAGCTTGCCATGCCTCCGGAGGTGGAGGTGGTGGCGGAGGGTCCGGATTCTGAAGCGTTGGAGGAGCCATCCTGAAGAGGTTGACATCCGTTAGCATCTTGAAAGACATATATTCGAGCTGAATCAATGGATCGAAATTGCAACATAAAGCCTTAACATTCGAACAAGAATGAACGAATGAATTCCAAAGTAAATCATCACACTTCCATAAATTGAGAAGCCACTTAGATAAAGGTAGAAGAATAAATCAACAAGGTACGGATATGAACAAATAATTGGTAAGGATTACCCAATCACAAACCAAATATTCATGGGAAGAAATACTAGAGCTACTTGAATTACCACCTATAAAACTCCCAAAACTTTCTAGTTATGCAATCAGGTGTTGGGGATACATGGGAAGCATAATATCTCACCCAAAACTAGCAAATCCTACATCCAGCTGTATCCATCCTTCAACACATAACCAAGAAACCTTCGGAAATTATTTACCTCAACCTTCGAACAGCATCCGTTATACGAGTTATGGCAATACTCCCGAACTCCCGCCCCAGTAGTGGGTGGCGTCGAGGTTATCTCACCAACAACTGCATAAAAGAGATTTTTGATGTCGGCGAACTCAGGTATTCCAGAACTGCAACGATAAAATTGTGACGACAAAACCTCAGAGCTCAACTCCCAGGGAAACTGCCATAACCCCTAAATGTCAGGAGGCACCAAGAATAATGTTCTCGTCACAAAACCATCGGAATGATTCCAAGATACCCGCGTGATCCTAACTTTTTTTCGTGAAATTTGAGGAGAGAAGAATCAAAACTCTACGTCAGGAGGCCTAACCAGATAGACGAAGGGACTGAGGAGTAAAAATAATCCTACTCTCCGATATATATAATCCTAAGACTTAAAACATTTTCTTCTAGACTCAACAACGTCAGTGATTCGATCAAGCAGGGGGCTCCTAAGTCAGGGAAGGCTCTGATTAGCAACTTGTAACACCCACAATGCGGCTATATCTCCCACGTGTCAGGGCACGACTTAGAGGCATAGCCGCATGGTAGGTCTGTCGCAAGAGGGGTAATCTTTACACATCCCATGTACTGAATAAGAAAGGGATAAAGAGTCGGCTTACAATCGCCACTTCACAAAATACATAAATAATCCATACATCATCCAAAGTACAATCAAAGGTCCGACTACGGAACCAAAATAAAGAAAGACCACCCCAAATGCTAGATCCCCGATCGTCCCAACTGGGCTCCTCTACTGATCATCCGGAAAGGAAACATAGTAACGGCCCGAATCCTCGTCGAACTCCCACTTGAGTTCGGTAGCGTCCCCTGCACTGGCATCATCGGCACCTACATCTGTTTGGAAGTATCTGTGAGTCACGGGGACTCAGCAATCTCACACCCGAGAGATCAAAACTATTTAAGCTTAAGGGTAGGAAAAGGGTAGTGAGGTGGAGCTGCAACAAGCACTAGCATATAAGGTGGCTAACTTACGCAAAAGAGAGCGAGAAAAGAAGCATCGCACGGTCGAGAAGCTAATAGTGATCAAGAAGTGATCCTGAAGCTACTTACGCTCAAGCATAACACAAGGCAGTGTTCACTTCCCGGACTCCACCGAAAAGAGACCATCATGGCTACACACGCGGTTGATTCATTTTAATTAAGTTAAGTGTCAAGTTCTCTACAACCGGATATTAATAAATTCCCATCTTCCCATAACCACGGGCACGGCTTTCAAAAGTTCAAACCCCTACAGGGGTGTCCCAACTTAGCCCATCACAAGCTCTCACGGTCAATGAAGGATATTCCTTCTCCTAGGAAGACCCGATCAGTCTCGGAATCCCGGTTACAAGACATTTCGACAATGGTAAAACAAGACCAGCAAAGCCACCCGATGTGCCGACAAATCCCGATAGGAGTCGCACGTATCTCATTTTCAGGGCACAACGGATGAGACAACCTATGAGTAAAACCAAGCCTCAAGTTGCCCCGAGGTGGCCCCACAGTCTACTCGGTTCGGACCAACACTCAAAGGAGCACTGGCCCGGGAGGGGGTTTAAAATAAAGATGACCCTTGAGTCTGCAGAACCCAAGGGAAAGGTATATGGTGGTAGGTAGGCAAATGGTAAAATCAAGGTTGGGCCTTGCTAGAGGAGTTTTACTCAAAGCGAACTGTCAAGGGGTTCCCATAACACCCAACCGCGCAAGGAATGCAAAATCAAGGAACATAACACGGGTATGACAGAATCTAGGTCGGCAAGAGTGGAACAAAACACCAGGCATAAGGCCGAGCCTTCCACCCTTTACCAAGTATATAGATGCATTAAAGTAAATAAGAGATAATAATGATATCCCAACAATATCCATGTCCAACATGGAACAAACATCATCTTCACCTGCAACTAGCAACGCTATAAGAGGGGCTGAGCAAAAGCGGTAACATAGCCAAACAACGGTTTGCTAGGAAAGGTGGGTTAGAAGCTTGACATGGCAATATGGGAGGCATGATATTGCAAGTGGTAGGTAACGCGGCATAGAAATAGAGCGAACAACTAGCAAGCAAAGATAGAAGTGATTTCAAGTGTATGGTCATCTTGCCTGCAGAGTTCTCAGAGTTGTCGAAATCTTGATCCTCATTAGCGTACGCAACAGGTTCCTTGATCACGTACTCGTCTCCCGGCTCTACCCAAAGCAAGAAGAAAAGCAAAGGATCAACAATCAATCACGGTGCAATGCGCAATCAACATGATGCAAAACATGGCATGATATGCAAGATATGATATGCAATGCATATGCGTGCTCCAGAAGGAAAAATTGATCAAGGCATCAACTTGGAAAACCAAGTATGCCGCTGGAAAGATGATATGATTTTGGTCGAAATCGATATAAGGATCGCCAGAAACGGATGCACGGTTCGCAAATGGCAAGCAAAACAAAAAAGGCACAATTCCGCGATTAACAGCACAATGCCATCTAGAATGCCACAAAAAACTAAGCTACTACTCTCAAACATAACAACAACGTATATGGCAGTGATGTACACAAGATGCGTGACAAAATATGAACATTGAGCGACGGCTAAATCACACAAGAACAGGTTCGAACAAGCATGGAAAAAGTGCAAAAGATCTCAGCTTCTCAGACTTAGTGAAAATACTAACTTGCCAGAAATAACATCAGGAGGCAATGTTTAGAGCAAGCAAACAACATGCTACAGGAACATATCATAGCAAACAAAGACATGGCATGAATCTACTGTATGCATAGAACAAAAGTCTCTTACTAACCATGAGACAAAAAGGCACAGAAGATATGATGGCACCCATGTAAACATAGCAATTTTTATTTACAGTTTCAGACTTAGCAGAAAATAGAGCATGGCATACACAGAATTATGAAGGCATCTTTGCGAGCTCAAATCACTCACCACAAAGCATTGCATGACAAAACAAGAATAGCATCAGCAAGATGACATGTTCATGAAGCTAACCATGGCAAGAGCATGTTCATAGCATGCATGGATCACTACATACAACCATGGCAAAACTGATTAACATGTAAACAATCTGCCAGGAACATCTTATAGTAAAAGTAGCGCAAGAACAAGACATGCTAGGGCACTCCATAATCGCAAACAGGGGCATGTATGGATAGAGCTTAACCATATGTTAAAAACACCCTTACTGAAGATACTCAAAACAAGCATGGATCTCATGGTAGGATCATGTTTACATGGCATAAAAATAACATCAGAACAAGGACTTGGCAAAATCATAAGTCCCTAAAAAGAGCAATATCACGAGGCCTAGTTTGCATGCTTGTGCTAGTAACCACATTGATCACAAAAATACATGGCAATAACCTCTGTAAATATGGCATGGCATAGATCAAAACACATGTAGAGCTCATGCCCATATGAAGCACTCATCAAATGTGAAAAAATGACAAATCACTATAAACTGATAAGTAGCAGCAGTAAACATTTTATAGCACTCTTCCATCAATGATTTGGGCATCAAGATGAACTCAAACAAGCATGCCACAATGGAATGAAATGAAGAGCATCTCCCAATGAACATTGTCATATATCATGCGCATGAAACAGAGCTACGGTCATGGAGTTACGACATGATGAACATGAGCATAAAACATAGCAGAAAAAGACTTAGTGGGAAAATTGACCTTGAGGGAAGTCAACGGTGGATCGGGTCGGGTCGGAGATAGAGAAGGGCCCGGGCGGCGGGGATGCTCTGGCGAGGTCGGAGAAGTGCGGGGCGGCGTCGGCGAGGTCGCTCCGGGGCGGATCCGGCCGGATCTCGGCGGATCCGGGCGCGGTCGACGAGGTGGCGGCGCTGGGCGGCAAGGCGGCGCGCAGCGAGGTGAGGAGCAGCGCAGTGGAGCGGCCGCCGGCGGCGAGCAGAGTGGCAGCGGCGGTGAGCGCGGGCGGCGCGGTCGGCAAGCGCGGGCGGCGGGGAGACGGGCCGTGGGGGCCGGCCTCGGGCCCGGGCTGGCCGGCTGCACGAGAGGCGGCGGTGGACACATGGCATGCCCTCACTGGCGCGGGGTGGCGGCGAGATTTGTCCGGCGGTGCGCGGACATGTCCGGTGGCGGCGGGGGAAGTTTTGCTAGGGTTTCATCCGCGAAAAATCAAGGAGGGCACATATTTATAGGTAGGAGGAGGTAGGAGTGTCCAAATGGGGTGTAGTTTTCGCCCACACGACCGTGATCCGACGACGGGTGACATGGAAGAGGTTTGGATGGGTTATTGGGCCGTTTTGGAGGGGGTTGGGCTGCAACACACAAGAGGCCTTTGTGGTTCCCCGGTTAACCGTTGGAGCATCAAACGGACTCCAAATGGAACGAAATTTGACAGGCGGTCTACTAGTGGTGTACCAAGGCCACTTTGCAAATCTCAGTCCATTCGAAGAACGTTTAACACCCGCTCACGAAAAGAGACAAAAGGGGTACGCCGGTGCACATAGGAGTATCAGATTGCAAAACAGAGAACGGGGAAAATGCTCGGATGCATGAGACGAACACGTATATAAAATGAGATGCACATGATGACATGATATGAAAAGCATGACATGAACAAAATGCAAAACGAAGACAAGAACCCAACCATGAAGGGAAATCTCATAACTTAAAGCCGGAAATGGCTAGATTCGGAGTTACAAATATGACAACTTACATCCGGGGTATTACACTATTCTCCATCATACAAGTTTCCAATCTATTTTATTTTGCGATCTTTACTTTCAATCTATATTGGAAAAATACCAAAAATATTTATCTTATTATTACCATATCTATCAGATCTCACTCTTGCAAGTGGCCGTGAAGGGATTGACAACCCCTTTATCGCGTTGGTTGCGAGGTTCTTATTTGTTTGTGTAGGTACGAGGTGACTCGTCCCTCGTCTCCTACTAGATTGATCCCTTGGTTCTCAAAAACCGAGGGAAATACTTATGCTGCTTTGCTGCATCACCCTCTGCCCTTCAAGGGAAAACCAACGCAGTGCTCAAGAGGTAGCACTACTCAACTATGCTAGAGCCCATAATAGCTTGTGGCTGCACACGGAATTTCTAGCATGAATAATCTTATGATCCCTTTGAGCCTGGGTGGCGGACCGTAGGATGATCACACGGGTACTCTGGGATATCCTAGGATAGCATTGGATTCTCCAGGTGCTAACAAGCAATCCACCCAGATGTGTATTAAAGTTTCCACCTTATGTTGAAGCATCAATTAACAGCTCACCTCTGTCATGGATACACTCAAACCCAAACCATGTCTACGAGCATAGCATGGCAATATAAGCATAACGTAGAAGTAACGCCCAAGGGTTTGATAATAAAACAGGTAATAGGTTCTACCTCTTCATCTACTTCCCAAAACCCACATGTTAAGAGATCCTACTCATGCAATGTGTGAGGATTCTAACTAATGCATAAAAACTGGGTAGTAAAGGGGTATGATCAATGTGTTACTAGCCTTGCTGGCGATCTGCAAATCCTAAAGACTCGTAGTAGCACGCTTCGTACTCTGGGAATTCTATCACAGTCAAACAATAGCATACATAAGCACTTAATTAGAAGCACAGATAAAACTCGAATAAGAATATCTAACCAGAAAGTTCAACTGAAGAACTCCGGTTTCCAAAAAGAATCAAATCAAACGGAGCAACGAAACTCAAACTACGAAAGAAACAAGATCCGTTTACTAATCTGGACTAAAGTCAAAATTTTACAGTACCAAAATCTTATTCAAGTTGGTTAAACAGAAAGTGGGCTTCGATACGAAGATCTAGGCTCTTGTTTCACCTGATTTGGGTAAACGAGCGAAAAGATAAACTAAAACGAAGATCAGGGCAGAAATCACGATTGAAAATAATGACGGAAAAACCCTGGAAAAATTAAAACGAGACGAAGAGGCTAATGAACGAACGTTCGCTGTCTGCGGTTAACTGACAAACAGCGTTCGTTAAAACAAATGAACGGACAAACATCAGCTAAATAACTGAGCCGAGAAAACCAAAAAAATGCATCTAGGGTTTCTAAAAAAACCGATCGGTTTTACCTAAACCGAAAAACCGAGCGTCGGACTCCGGCGAGATCCGGCGAATGGCGGCGGGTCCGGTGGGTTTGCGTGGACGGTGCGGTGAGGCAAGGCGCGAGGTTCGTGGTGGCGCGGCTCGGCAGCAGCAGCGGCGGGCGGCGGTGACGCGAGGTGGCGGGGTTTGCGGTGGCGGCAGCGCAACTTGGGGGCGGCGGCGCTGTGGCGAGGGGTGGTGGCGCCGGCGACTTGGGGTCCAGGGGGTGCGGGCGGCGCTATTTAAGGAGGAGGGGGGCTCGGCCTCGGGAGGAGTCTCGGGCGGCGATGGCGGCTCGCCCGTGTCCCGGCCGGACTCGGGCACAGCGGCAGAGGCGGTGGCGTGGTGCGGGCCGGCCTGGCTCGGCTGGGCCTTCGGCCCAGTCAGGCGTTGACTTTTTTTGAACAGATTTCGTCAGAAACAAATCCTAGAAAATAAAATAAAAATCTGAAAATACCAAAACAAATTTTCACCAACTAAATAGAATATTTAGAATAAAGTAAACATTTTCTTGGCCTAAAAAATGCAATTTTGAAAAATGCATATTTTTCTAATTCAAATAAAATAACAATAAAATCCAAATAAAATTATTTATTTGATTTTAATATTTTTCCTCCAATATTTCATTTATTTTGGAGAAGTCATATTATCTCCTCTCATATATTTTAATATGAAAAAATTTCGGAGAGAAAAATAATTAAAACCGAAAAGGATCCCCGTTTCATTATTTGAAAAAAAATCAAATACGAAAATCATGAAATCCCGAACTCTCTCCGTGGGTCCTTGAGTTTCTTAGGATTTTAGGATCGCAAAACAAAATGCAATGAAATATGATATGCATGAATGATCTATGTATAACATTCCAAATTGAAAATTTGGGATGTTACAATTTAAAAGATGCTTGGTATAGAATTTGCAATGTTGAAAATAGATATACTCGAAAGCAATCTACTGCCGTTCTTCTTCGCAATTTTTATGTGGGCGTTACACCTTGGAATAGATATGTTCTAGATACCATTACCAGAGGGAATTTCTTGGGGAGCCATACTTTTGATTCTTACAATGCCATGATAGATTTGTTAGGCCCACCACCTCTTTTGATCAATGGAACTGTTTTAACTTTGGAACATGTGATGCAAAGGCTTGACATTATTGAGAATAAAATTGCTACCGTTGAGTTCATTGAAAATTTGGATAAAAAGATTCATAATCAGATTACTCAATATGGATCTAAGGTAGGAGTTACTTTAAAGAATCTTAGGGAAAGGAACCCATAGTTAACGAAAAGATAGATCAAGATTCTACTAGAATTGGCAAAATAGAAGATATTATTACCAATTTGGGTTTCGCTTTTTCCTCCGTTAAAACTACTCAAAAACTTACTCCTACTAAAATTGCCAACTTTACTTACGTTCCTAAGAATAAGGGTGAATCTTCTAGTAAAGATAACGAAGATCTCAAATCAAAAAGTGTTCACCCCAATTTTTTGAAATTATTAAGGAACCAATTGTCATGAATTAATTTTTTGATTTCTTGCCTAAAAGTTTGATCATTCATAAAACTGAAGAATCCCCTAAGGCTTATAAGTGTGTGATTGAAGAGTTGCATACCAAATATGACAACACCTAGATTTATTCGTGTTTTTATGCTTAGCTAGGGGCGTTAAACAATAGCATTTGTTGGGAGATAACTCAATTTTACGTTTGTTCTTACTTTTTAGGTCATGTTTTGCATTAAATAATTTATCTAGCCTCTGGTTAGATGTGGTTTTTGTGCTTTAATTAGTGTTTGAGCCAAGTAAGACCTTTGGGATAGCTTATGGTGATACTTGATTTGATCTTGCTGAAAAACAGAAACTTTTGTGCCCAGGAAATTATTTTTTGTTTTTAACAGAAGCGCGAAAAAATACTGATTCTTTTTGCAGAAGATTAATAATCAAATTTATTAGGTTGTCCTAATTTTTCAGAATTTTTTGGGTTACATAAGTATTCGATAGTTACATATTACTACACATTGTTCTGTTTTTGACAGATTTTGTTTTCTATGTGTTGTTTGCTTATTTTGATGATTCTATGGCTAGTATCGGGGGGGGGGGGGGGGGGGTATGAACCATGGATAAGTTGGAATACAGTATATATTACACCAATATAAATAAAGAATGAGTTCACAATTGTACCAAAAGTGGTGATTTATTTTCTTATACTAACGGAGCTTATGAGATTTTCTGTTGAGTTTTGTGTTGTGAAGTTTTCAAGTTTTGTGTAAGGATTTGATGGACTGTGGAATAAGGAGTGGAAAGAGCCTAAGCTTGGGGATGCCCAAGTCACACCAAGGTAATATTCAAGGACAACCAAGAGCCTAAGCTTGGGGATGCCCCGGAAGGCATCCCCTCTTTCGTCTTCGTCTATCGGTAACTTTACTTGAGGCTATATTTTTATTCACCACTTGATATGTGTTTTGCTTGGAGCTTCTTGTGTGATTTGAGTCTTTAATTTTTAGTTTGCCACATCCTTTATGTACACACCTTTTGGAGAGACACACATGAATTGGAATTTATTAGAATACTCTTTGTGCTTCACTTATATCTTTTGAGCTAGATAATTTTGCTCTAGTGCTTCACTTATATCTTTTTAGAGCACGGTGGTGGTTTTATTTTATAGAAATTGATGAACTCTCATGCTTCACTTATTTTATTTTAAGAGTCTTTAAACAACATGGTAATTTGCTTTGGTTATAAATTTAGTCCTAATATGATAGGCATCCAAGAGGGATATAATAAAAACTATCATATAAAGTACATTGAATACTATGAGAAGTTCGATTCCTTATGATTGTTTTGAGATATGAAGACGGTGATATTAGAGTCATGATAGTAAGTAATTGTGAATTTAAGAAATACTTGTGTTAAAGTTTATGATTCTCGTAGCATGCACGTATGGTGAACCGTTATGTGATGAAGTTGGAGCATTATTTATTTATTGATTGTCTTCCTTATGAGTGGCGGTCGGGGATGTGTGATGGTCTTTTCCTACCAATCTATCCCCCTAGGAGCATGTGCATAGTACTTCGTTTCGATAACTGATAGATTTTTGCAATAAGTATGTGAGTTCTTTATGACTAATGTTGAGTCCATGGATTATATCCACTCTCACCCTTCCACCATTGCTAGCCTCTCTAGTGCCGCGCAACTTTTGCCGGTACCATAAACCCACCATATAGCTTCCTCACAACAGCCACCATACCTACCTATTATGGCATTTCCATAGCCATTCCGAGATATATTGCCATGCAACTTTCCACCGTTCTATTTATTATGACACGCTTCATCATTGTCATATTGCTTCGCATGAACATGTAGTTGACATCGTATTTGTGGAAAAGCCACCTTTCATCTTTTTATACATGTTGCTCTTGATTCATTGCACATCCTGGTACACCGCCGGAGTCATTCATATAGAGTCATATTTCATTCTAAGTATCGAGTTGTAATTCTTGAGTTGTAAATAGAAGTGTGATGATCTTCATTATTAGAGCATTGTCCCATGTGAGGAAAGGATGATGGAGACTATGATTCCCCCACAAGTCGGGATGATACTCCGTATGAAAAAAAGAGGCCAAAAAAATGAGAGAAGGCCCAAATAAAAAACGAGAGAAAAGAGAGAAGGGGCAATGCTACTATCCTTTTACCACACTTGTGCTTCAAAGTAGCACCATGATCTTCAAGATAGAGAGTCTCCTATGTTACCACTTTCATATACTAGTGGGAATTTTTCATTATAGAACTTGGCTTGTATATTCCAATGATGGGCTTCCTCAAATTGCCCTAGGTCTTCGTGAGCAAGAGAGTTGGATGCACACCCACTTAGTTTCTGTTTGAGCTTTCATAAACTTATAGCTCTAGTGCATCTGTTGCATGGCAATCCCTACTCACTCACATTGATATCTATTTATGGGCATATCCATAGCCCGTTGATACACCTAGTTCATGTGAGACCATCTCCTTATTTTTGTCTTCTCCACAATCATCGTCTATTCCACCTATAGTGCTATGTCCATGGCTCACACTCATGTATTGCGTGAAAGTTGAAAAAGTTTGAGAACATAAAAAGTATGAAACAATTGTTTGGCGTGTCATCGGGGTTTTGCATGATTTACATATTTTGTGTGATGAAGATGGAGCATAGCCAGACTATATGATTTTGTAGGGATAAGCTTTCTTTGTCCTTGTTATTTTGAGAAGACATAATTGCCTTGTTAGTATGCTCGAAGTATTATTGTTTTTATGTCAATATTAAACTTTTGTCTTGAATCATACGGATCTGAACATTCATGCCACAATAAAGAGATTACATGGATAAATATGTTAGGTGGCATTCCACATAAAAAAAATCTGTTTTTATCGTTTACCTACTCAAAGACGAGCAGGAATTAAGCATGGGGATGCTTGATACGTCTCCAACGTATCTATAATTTTTGATGGTTCCATGCTATTATATTATCTGTTTTGGATGTTTTATATGCATTTATATGCTATTTTATATTGTTTTTGGGACTAACCTATTAACCTAGAACCAGCGCCAGTTCCTGTTTTTTCCCTGTTTTTGAGTTTCGCAGAAAAGGAATACCAAACGGAATAAAACCTTCGCGATGATTTTTCTTGGACCAGAAGACAACCAGGAGACTTGGAGATGAAGCCGGAGGAGCCACGAGGCGGCCACAAGGACGGAGGGTGCGCACCCACCCTTGTGGGCCCCTCATGCACCTCCTGATCTAATTCTTTCACCTATATATACTCTTATATCCCCAAACCACTCGGGGAATCCACGAAAACACTTTTCCACCGTCGCAACCTTTTGTACCCTTGAGATCCCATCTAGGGCCTTTTTCGGTGTCCTGCCGGAGGGGGATTCGATCACGTAGGGATTCTACATCAACTCTATTGCCCTTCCGATGAAGTGTGAGTAGTTTACCTCAGACCTACGGGTCCATAGCTAGTAGCTAGATGGCTTCTTCTCTCTCTTTGATTCTCAATACCATGTTCTCCTCGATGTTCTTGGAGATCTATCCAATGTAATACCGTTTTGCAGTATGTTTGCCGAGATCCGATGAATTGTGGATTTATGATTAGCTTATCTATGAATATTATTTGAAACTCCTCTGAATTCTTTTATGCATGATTTGTTATCTTTGTAATTCTCTTCGAACTATCAGTTTGGTTTGGCCAACTAGATTGGTTTTCTTGCAATGGGAGAACTGCTTAGCTTTGGGTTCAATCTTGCGGTGTTCTTTCCCAGTGATAGTAGGGGCAGCAAGGAACGTATTGTATTGCTGCCATCGAGGATAAAAAGATGGGGTTTTCATCATATTGCTTGAGTTAATATCTCTACATCATGTCATCTTGCTTAATGCGTTACTCCGTTCTTTATGAACTTAATACTCTAGATGCACGCTGGATAGCAGTCGATGTGTGGAGTAATAGTAGTAGATGTAGAATCGTTTCGATCTACTTGACACGGACGTGATGCCTATATTCATGATCATTGCCTTAGATATCGTCATAGCTTTGCGGTCTTCTATCAGTTGCTTGGTAGTAACTTGTTCACCCACCGTATTATTTGCTATCATGAGAGAAGCCTCTAGTGAAACCTATGGCCCCTGGGTCTATTTTCCATCATACAAGTTCTATTTTCTATAATATTAGTTTCTGATTTACTATTTTGCAATCTTTTACTTTACCATTTATCTATCTCTATCAGATCTCACTTTGCAAGTAACCGTGAAGGGATTGACAACCCCTTTATGGCGTTGGGTGCAAGTTGTTGTTTGTTTGTGCAGGTATTTGGTGACTTGTGTGTTGTATCCTACTGGAATGATACCTAGGTTCTCAAACTAAGGGAAGTACTTATCTCTACTTTGCTGCATCACCCTTTCCTCTTCAAGGGAAAAACCAATGCAAGCTCAAGAAGTAGCAGGGCTCGAAGGCCTCGTCATCGAATTGCGGCAACAATTTGCACTTGGGGTAGCTCTTTGTTCGCTGTTTGTATCCGTACCCTTCTTCGGTCGCTAGGACTTTCGTCCATTTGTCGCTGAGGGTGTCTTGTTCGGCTTTCATCTGCTGCTGCTTCTTCTTCAAGCTCCGCGCGGTGGCTATGAGTTGTTGGTTGAACTGCTCTTGTTCCAATTGATCTTCTGGGACGATAAAATCTTCAGCCCCAATGCTGACCTCCTCTTCAGAGAGAGGCATGTAATTGCTATGTTCGGAATCATCGGGGTCCTCGGGGTTATACAGAACCTCAAGCCCCTCTAAGCCATCAGATTGGTGCTCCGGGCGGGGTCGCCGAGGTCTTCCATGTTGTCCGAGGTATCGCCCTCTCTGGTGCCCGTGTTACTTTCCCTGCCTCATCACCCCTTGGATCGTCGGTGTTGTCTTCAGCATTTGGGGAGCTCCTCTCCAAGCTTGTTACTGTCTCTTCTAGGGGTGCCATCCCCATTAGCGCCATCACCTCGTCCTTGGGGGTGTCCACCTGAAGGAAATATGCCCTAGAGGCAATAATAAAGTTGTTATTTATATTTCCGTATATCATGATAAATGTTTATTATTCATGCTAGAATTGTATTAATCGAAAACTTAGTACATGCATGAATACATAGACGAACAGAGTCCCTAGTATGCCTCTACTTGACTAGCTTGTTAATCAAATATGGTTAAGTTTCCTAACCATAGACATGTGTTGTCATTTGATGAATGGGATCACATCATTAGAGAATGATGTGATGGACAAGACCCATCCGTTAGCTTAGCATTATGATCATTTAGTTTTATTGCTATTGTTTTCTTCATGACTTATACATATTACTTTGACTATGAGATTATGCAACTCCCGAATACCAGAGGAACACCTTGTGTGCTATCAAACGTCACAACATAACTGGGTGATTATAAAGATGCTCTACAGGTGTCTCCGAAGGTGTTTGTTTAGTTGGCATAGATCGATATTAGGATTTGTCACTCCGAGTATCGGAGCGGTATCTCTGGGCCCTCTCGGTAATGCACATCACTATAAGCCTTGCAAGAAATGTAACTAATGAGTTAGTTGTGGGATAATGCATTACGGAACAAGTAAAGAGACTTGCCAGTAACGAGATTGAACTAGGTATGATGATACCGACGATCGAATCTCGGGCAAGTAACATACTGATGACAAAGGGAATGACGTATGTTGTTATGTGGTTTGACCGATAAAGATCTTCGTAGAATATGTAGGATCCAATATGAGCATCCAGGTTCCGCTATTCGTTATTGACCGGAGATGTGTCTCGGTCCTGTCTACATAGATATGGAACCCATAGGGTCCGCACGCTTAACGTTTGATGACAATTTGTGTTATGAGTTATGTGTTTTGGTGACCTAAGATTGTTCGGAGTCCCAGATGACATCACGGACACGACGAGGAGTCTCGAAATGGTCAAGAGGTAAAGATTCCTATATTGGAAGGTTGTATTCGGACATCGGAATGGTTCCGAGTGATTCGGGTATTTTATCAGAGTACTGAGGGGTTACGTGAACCCCCCAGGGGAAATCATGGGCCACATGGGCCATGAGAGAGAAGAGAGGACAACCCACAAGGGGGAGGCACCCCCCTCCAAAGGGGAGTCCGAATAGGAAGGAGAGGGGGCGTGCCCCCTTTCCCTCTTCCTCTCCTCTCCTTCCCTCTTTCCCCCTCCGTTGGAAGGAAAAGGTGGGGGCGAATCCTACTTGGACTAGGAGTCCAAGTTGGACTCCCCCCTTGGCGCGCCCCTCCTAGGCCGCCGGACTCCTCCGCCCTTTATATATGGGGGGCGGGGGCACCCCAAAGGCACACCAAAATTTCTCTTAGCCGTGTGCGGTGCCCCCCTCCACAGTTTACTCCTCCGGTCATATCGTCGCAGAGCTTAGGCGAAGCCCTACGCAGATCACATCACCATCACCGTCACCATGCCATCGTGCTGACGGAACTCTCCCTCGACCCTCCACTGGATCAAGAGCTTGAGGGACGTCATCGATCTGAACGTGTGCTGAAAACGGAGGTGTCGTACGTTCAGTACTTGGATCGGTTGGATCGTGAAGACGTTCGACTACATCAACCGCGTTAACCTAACGCTTTCGCTTTCGGTCAACGAGGGTGCGTGGAGACACTCGCCCCCTCTCGTTGCTATGCATCTCCTAGATAGATTTTGCGTGATCGTACGATTTTTTTTGAAATTGCATGCTACGTTGCCCAACAGTGGCATCTGAGCCAGGTCTATGCGTAGATGGTATCCACGAGTAGAATACAAAGATTTGTGGGTGGTAATAGTCATACTGCTTACCACCAACGTCTTACTTTGATTCAGGTGTATTGTTGGATGAAGCGGCCCGGACCGACATTACATGACCGCGTTCATGAGACTGGTTCTACCAACGTGCTTCGCACACAAGTGGCTAGCGGGTGTCTATTTCTCCAACTTTAGTTTAATCGAGTTTGACTATGGCTGGTCCTTCTTGAAGGTTAAAAATCACACTTGACGAAAAATCATTGTGGTTTTGATGCGTAGGTAAGAACAATTCTCGCTAGAAGCCCGTAGCAGCCACGTAAAACTTGCAACAACAAAGTAGAGGACATCTAACTTGTTTTTGCAGGGCATGTTGTGATGTGATATGGTCAAGACATGATGAGATATAAATTGTTGTATGAGATGATCATGTTTTGTAAAAGTTATCGGCAATTGGCAGGAGCCTTATGGTTGTTGCTTTATTCTATGAAATTCAATCACCATGTAATTGCTTTACTTTATCACTAAGCGGTAGCGATAGTCATAGAAGCAATAGTTGGCGAGACGACAACGATGCTACGATGGAGATCAAGGTGTCAAGCCGGTGACGATGGAGATCATGATGGTGCTTTGGAGATGGAGATCAAAGGCACAAGATGATGATGGCCATATCATGTCACATATTTTGATTGCATGTGATGTTTATCCTTTATGCATTTTATTTTTCTTAGTACGGCGGTAGCATTATAAGATGACCCCTCACTAAATTTCAAGGTATAAGTGTTCTCCCTGAGTATGCACCGTTCTACAGTTCGTCGTGCCGAGACACCACGTGATGATCGGGTGTGATAAGCTCTACGTTCACATATAACAGGTGCAAGCCAGTTTTGCACGTGCAGAATACTTGGGTTAAACTTGACGAGCCTAGCATATGCAGATATGGCCTCAGAACACTGAGACCGAAAGGCCGAACGTGAATCATATAGTAGATATGATCAACATAGTGATGTTCACCATTGAAAACTACTCCATCTCATGTGATGATCGGACATGGTTTAGTTGATATGGATCACGTGATCATTTAGATGACTAGAGGGATGTCTATCTAAGTGGGAGTTCTTAAGTAATATGATTAATTGAACTTTAATTTATCGTGATCTTAGTACCTGATAGTTTTTGCATATCTATGTTGTTGTATATCAATGGCCCGTGCTACTGTTCCCTTGAATTTTAATGCGTTCCTAGAGAAAGATAGGTTGAAAGATGATGGTAACAACTACACGGACTGGGTCCATAACTTGAGGATTATCCTCATTGCTGCACAGAATAATTACGTCCTGAAAGCACCGCTAGGTGCAAGACCCGCTGCAGGAGCAACTCCGGACATTATGAACGTCTGGCAGAGCAAAGCTGATGACTACTCGATAGTTCAGTGTGCCATGCTTTATGGCTTAGAATCGGGACTTCAAAGACGTTTTGAACGTCATGGAGCATATGAGATGTTCCAGGAGTTGAAGTTAATATTTCAAGCAAATGCCCGACTTGAGACATATGAAGTCTCCAACAAGTTCTATTGATGCAAGATGGAGGAGAGTAGTTTTGTAAGTGAACACATACTCAGAATGTCTGGGTAGCATAACCACTTGACTCAGCTGGGAGTTAATCTTCCTGATGATAGTGTCATTGACAGAGTTCTTCAATCACTGCCACCAACCTATAAAGGCTTCCTGATGAACTATGATATGCAAGGGATGGAAAAGACAATTCTCGAGCTCTTCATGATGCTAAAGGCTGCGGAGGTAGAAATCAAGAAGGAGCATCAAGTGTTGATCATTAACAAGACCACTAATTTCAAGAAAAGGGGAAAAGGGAAGAAGGGGAACTTCAAGAAAAACAGCAAGCAAGTTGCTGCTCATGGGAAGAAGCCCAAGCCTGGACCTAAGCCTGAAACTGAGTCCTTCTACTGCAAAGGGATTGGTCACTGGAAGCGGAACTGCTCCAAGTATTTGGCGGATAAGAAGGATGGCAAAGTGAAAGGTATATTTGATATACATGTTATTGATGTGTACCTTACTAATCCTCGTAGTAGCGCTTGAGTATTTGATACTGGTTTTGTCGCTCACATTTGCAACTCAAAACAGGGGCTACGGATTAAACGAAGATTGGCTAAGGACGAGGTGACGATGAGCGTGGGAAATGGTTCCAAAGTCGATGTGATCGCCGTCGGCATGCTACCTCTACATCTACCATCGCGATTAGTTTTAGACCAAAATAATTGTTATTTGGTGCCAGCGTTGAGCATGAACATTATATCAAGATCTTGTTTGATGCGAGACGATTATTCATTTAAATCAGAGAATAATGGTTGTCCTATTTATATGAGTAATATCTTTTATGGTCATGCACCCTTTATGAGTGGTCTATCCATCCATCCGTTATATACTTAAAACGATAGAAAATGAACGGTGATGATTTGACACTCAAAAACAAAGATCTATCAGCGGTGGAGATTTCAACGCATGTCAAAAAGGCAAGTACTATACGCCAAAAAAACTGAGGCAACATAACTAGCAACCGTGTACATCAAGAAAGATGCAAAGGCAACGTGCATTGGTTTCCTGTCGCGTACGGATGATTTGATTCACTGCAGGATTCCTAATCGTACATACGACCGATGTGATTCACTTCAGGATTCCTAATCGTACACGTATAGAAACACGTCTAACCATAACATTATATAATGTGCACCATATCACGTCCTGCCAGACCTCAAAACAACTGGCCGAGTCAACACGTTCTGTTGTAAGGTGGAACCCTAAGTGGAGATCTTTCATGAATTGGAGGGGAAATCCCCAAAGAAAAGAAGAACACAAGGGGGTAAACAAGAGGAACACTCAAGAACAAGCCCAAATCACACATCCACTAGACTCAAATCCACACAAGATCCACATGGTACATGAACAATCAAAGGGAAATAAGACACATGGTAGAGTTCATCCCAAATCCTATGAAGGAGATGAGGGCTTGATGACCTAGATAGATCCTTCCCTCAAGGGGGTCTTGAATCCCTAGGGATCTTCTCCAATGGAGGTCTTGTACTCCAATGGAGTCTTCTCTCTCAAGAGGGATCCCACAAGGGGAGGTACATGAGCTAAGCTCTATGATTTGTGTCTATTCTTAGCTAAGTATAAATGGAGGAGGAAGGGGAGTATATATAGGTCCAAGGGATGAGGGGGTAAGTAGGGACGAGATGGGGATACAAGGGCCAAGCCCAACAGCCACGCACAGGGGGCCCCGTGTGCACGGGGTAAGTGGAGCCCGTGCACATGGGGTATACAGAGACCTGACGCATGAGCCCGTGCACACGGGGTCCATGGGGCCCGTGGACACGGGGATCCCGTGGGCACGGTACACGCCCATGCACACGGGGTCTTTAGGACTGCCAGCCTGGGAGGCCCGTGGGCACGGGGTCGGAGGGGCCCGGGCGCACGAGGTCGCCTGGGAGCTGCTGCCTTCTTCTTGGCGCTTCCTTCTCTGCCTCCAGGCTTCCCTCTTGGATGGTGTACATGTTCTCTTCTTCTTGGACTCCTCCTCGATGAATGTGTAGCTCCGCTCACACCTATGTATGCACATGAGAGAGGGGTCAAGTAGTATACCATTCTCGAAAGGTACAAGTGGACACGTGTAAAGGAGATGATTCACCTTTGTATGTATGAAGTAGATGTGGCACATGTCACTTGCCAAATGGACACTTGACATGGTGATGTCCATAAGATGCTCCGCATCATCCCATCCCCCTTGGGAAAGATCCGACCTCGGATCGAAATCCAAATCAGCATGGGAAAGAGATGATGTTGCCGTGTAGAAGTTGACGATCACCAAGCATTCCTCATCTTGTAGTTTCAAATTGGCACTCTCCAATGTCGCACCGTCTTGTAATTCCTTCAAAAGGAGCAAAGATAACAAGCACTTGGAAAAAGAAATGTGGCTGGAGTAAGAGCAAAACCAAGCATTCAAGAGGTGATTCACCCAACAAGTGTTGTCATCAAGCATAGCATATGGTGTGACAAAGAAGTGTAGCATGTCATTTAAGCATATAAGTTGAGCACAATCAAGGACATCATGGAAACAAGCATGCAAATGGGAGGTGAATATGCTAATATGTGTGACAAGTGAACAAGCATGTACCTCAAGGTCATAACAAGCATGCATAGAGCACTCAACAAACGGTCTATGGTATGCATAGGAATCATTCACAACACCAAATATAATGAGATCTCTAAACACATGGGGCAAGTGCAAGACACTCCAAGCATAATGTGCATATGGTGTAGTGAAGATATCATGGTGCTCAACAGAAAGGAAGGAGCAATTGTTCAATATGTGAGAGGCAAACAAGTCAATCATGTGACAAGCAATGGGACATGGCGTATGTGAAGAAGTGACATTGTTGCAACCAAACATATGATAGGAGCAAGTAATCCAAGAATTGGATGCAACATGGAAAGCAGTCATAGTAATCAAGTCGTGCAAGCTAGTAGTGTGAAGATGCAACATACTAGAGGAAATCATGGCAATCATGTGATTGGGCAAATAATAGCATAGGCAATGCACACGACATATTGCAAGCATGAACACAAAGCAAGATCATAGTATCATCATAAGCATGAGGCACAAAGCAAACATGGTAGTAACAAGTGATATCTCCACCAAGCTTGCAAATACACATACAAGTACTAGAATCAATCATCATGTGTAATGCAAAGCATGGGTCACAAATGCATGGCAAAGGCATAGGAATGAGCATATCATGCAAAGTGAACATGGCAATATGGGCATAAAGTGAGAAGTGGTAAATAACCCAGAACCATGTGAGGGCCATGTAGAAGAGATGCGCAAAGTCTTTGTGCAAAGGGAGCGGTGGGAATGTAAATCCACGGAATCCCAAGTCATCATTGCTCTCTGGAGCTTGTTTTGTCAACTCATGGGATTGTGAGGTTGACAAGTAATCATGGGTACCTACACAAAAGAGACACAAACGAAAGAAATTGTGTGTGTGGTAAATGTACAGATCATCCATCATGATGTGTATGTGCACATGAGAGTTAGCACAAGATAAGCATTGCTTGAAGAAATTGGATGCATGGTATACGAACATGTCATCCATCATGAAAGAATAGTTGTTATGTATAACACGATGGGGACACAAATTGAGCAAACGAGTATATGGCACATCAATAGCATGGTTATTCATGGGGATCATATGGTGCACACAATCATTGGGGTCATGCAATGGATGGGATGGAACAAAATCTCCTAACATTTATGAGGAAACTATGGGGGTCTCCTCATGAGCAATATCATAAACATCATATGGAGAAAATGGACAACATCCAAAACAATGCATATCCGAAGCTAGGTGGTCATGGCATGGCATATGAGATAAATGATGCAAAGTAAGCATATCAATATCATCACAAAAAAAAACAAATGCCAATAACCATGGGCTTTTCATCTATGCCATATGTGCAAATCGAGTTTATTTTAATGGCATATGCATAGTCACTACGATGAGATTGCGAATAAGACATATCATTGATCTCATGCATAGCATATGACAAGGCAAGCGGATTATCAAACATGATGTGACCAAGAGAATTATCACAAGAAATCCTATGTAACATGGCATCACAACTACTAGACTCCTCATGACAATCATCAAACTCATCATAAATGGGGAAATCATCGCATGGGGAAATCATACTAGCATGAAGCATGATAATAGGTGGATGAACATCATGCAAGCAATCAATATCAAGAACGTCCACTAGTGGGACAAGAGCATCACCTTCACCTATGTTACCGTTGTTATTCCACTCAAGTGGTGTAGGTGAGGTGGGAAAGACCAAATGGTGGTCATCGTCGTCATCGGGATGGAACCATGTGGGGGGTGCATCATAGTCCACCATGGCCATCGTCATGTCCAAAGGAAGGACGGAGTCGTCGAGGATCGGCACGTCATCATATATGGGACCCAGCACCAAAGGAGAAGACACAATAGAGGTAGAGGTTAAGTTGTTAGAAAGCAAAATGGCCGCATATGCCTCATAAACTACCTCACTCTTTCTATGTGGCGGTGGCTCACTCACTCCCTCAAGGTAGGTGCACTCAATGTCGCATATGGTGGAGTCACTCAAATCACTCAAGTGGTGGTGGTGGTGGCTCTCCTCACATGGAAATTGGGGCAGCTCATCATATATGGGGCTAGTGGTGAAGTCACTCTCACTCTCAATATGGTGGCAAAAGTCACTCAAGTCATCATACGTTGCCATTGTCTAAGGGAAAATCCGATGATCAACCGTCTCGTAGTCGTCACCGTGGATGAAGGCCGAGGATGGCACATCATCACTCTCGTCATGGATGAAGGTCGAAGACGGCACATCATCACTCTCGCCGTCTTGTAGCGTGGTCGGTGAGAAGTGAGCTCCAGCTAGAGTAGACTTGGCCTTCATGAGTTCTTGCTCCTCCTTGAGAGAACCAATGTAGTTGTCGTCGAGGGACTTGTAGTTCTCGAGGAAGATAGTCTTGTAGATGTCGTTGTTCAATCCCATCATGAAGTAGAACTTCATCCAAATGGTGTCATCCACTCCCGCATGTCGCAAGGCTTCCTTCATGTTCTTGAAGTACTCGTCAAGGGACTTGGATCCTTGTATGGCGTTCTCCAATTGGCGTTGAAGATGTTCCTTGTAGGTGGAAGGCACAAATTCTCGCCGCATCATTTTCTTCGTCTTGGACCAACTCATGTCGAAGCTTCTCGAAGGTGTGTGAAGCCACCAAATCAACGCGTAGTCATGGAAGGTACTTGTGGCGCACTTCACTTGAACTTCAGAGGGTACTTGATGTGGCTTGAGGCAGTCGTCCATCTTGCACTCCCACTCGAGGTATTCGTCGGGGTCATTAGTAGTAGCTCGAGGGAGTGGTGGACTTGAGCTCGTGGAGTAGGCGAAGATGCCGTACGTCCAAAGGCGAAGATGCCTTGAAGTTACTTGGCGAAGATGCCAAATGTGTTGAAGAAGCCGTAGCCTTGTAGTTGATGTCGCGGTTCTGTAGAGCCCATGTGCACAGGGTTGGCAGAGCAGCCAACGTTTGTCTTGAGGCTCGCTCTTCATGGTCATGTCGATGTCAATGCTTTTGTGTACTTGCCGAAGATAATAGCTCGGGAGTCTTTGCACTTGTGCGTCTTCTCGAAGATGAAGAAGACCGCTTGCAGTTCTTTATGAGGGCCTTGAGCTCCTCCATTTGCTTGTCCATGTTGGCTTCGATGAAGTTCTTCATAGCATCGAACTCGTCGTCGTGGTTGTAGACCGGAGATGACGTGCTTTGCCTATCCATAACAAGACTCGAGCAAAGGTGAGTAGGAAATGAGATAAACAATACCAAGCTAACGTTTCCCAAAGTTGAGGATGTATCTCGTATCACTCAATGTGAGATGAAAGAATAGTGGAATTGGTACCGGACTTGTTCACTCACACCTGCAAGTAAAAAGCTTGTCGAGTGGCTTGGTTAGGATAAGTGGCACAAATTTCATGCAAATTGAAGTCCAAGATATTGTAAATTTTGAAATAAATCCAATGGATTCAAAATGCAAAGCAAGTGATCACAAATATAGAGGAGGGCAATAAAGAAACACATACGGGGGGATAATGGGGCTTGTGCAACTATAGGGATGGGCAATGCAAAATTGCCTAACGAAGACTAAGCTCGTGTTGCACAAACACTAGGAGAGCAGTAGCTTGATTACACACTAGGGCACGATTCACCTCTTGGCACCAACCTATATGTATGCAAGCTAAATGTTCCCTATTCCATGTATCCTCATGCACAATTATATGTCTTCATGCTCAACTCTCTTTTGCTTATAAGCTTATGATCTTTCTTTTCTTGCTTAAAAGCTTTTTTTGGACTTTCCTCTTCCTTTACACTATGCTTAATGAGCCTCAACCAAACACATGAGATGCGTATCACAAGATATGCATGGGAGTAAGCAATTGCACTATATGATATGTCGAAAGATGCAACAATATTATATCGTATCACTATGGTGCACCAGTTTTCGCGAAGCCCGGCAATACTCGGATAGCTAGTCTCAATAGGTATGAAGGTATTCGCAAAGATGGTGGGGCTATCAAGATGTAATGGCAAGGAAGGAAAAGTGTATGATGGAATGGATACCTTCATCACACTTAACATTTCACGAAATCGGGGGTAACCGGCCTTGCTTCCGGTTGAAGATGGTCTCAAAGGATGGATGGTCGTCATCGATGTGGAAGCTCGTGGTCGATGTAGTTGATGGACCGATACAAGTCACCGGTGGTGGATGAAGATGTAACCGTCCCTAAGTAGCCGAAAAAGCTTAGGAGACTCAAATCACAACTCAACCAACCACAAATACCAAATGAACCAAAACGGGTTAGGTTGCGGAAGTTTTATGCGGTGGTGCAGAAGTTATGGCGGAAGGCCTATGTAAAGGATGCAAAAATGGAGAAATTTTGTGGAGCCAAATTCTGGTAAAACAAATATGATCAGATCGGGAACGTCGCTAGCTTTTCAACGAGCCAAAGAACACCCAAATCGGAGTTCGGGAGTGGAAGTTATGACCGAAAACGTAAAGTGCACGCGGCTGTTTCTGGTAGGGCCGTGCGCACGGGGTCAAAGGCCCGTGGACACAGGGTCCCGTGCGCATGGTACACATACCGAGGGCACGGAGTCACCTGGGACTACGTGGGGGCCTGTGGGCACGGGGCTGGGAGCCCGTGGGCACGGGGTAGGCGGAAATTTCGCGATTTTTGGGTCAAATTTGAAGGGGGAAAGACAAATTTGGGTATGGGGACGCACGAGGGGGTAGATCTACTTGCTATACATCAGATCCATCGATCAAAATCAACAAAAACTCACAAAAACTTCAAATCACAAAAAAATTGGTATGGCTCTTTTTGTGGGGAATTTTTAAAATTGGGCAAGAACAAGCAAAATTAGGCTAGAAAAACAAAGAGGGGGCTCCAATTTCATGATCAACCCGGCTCTAGATACCAAGATATTGTAGGGTGGAACCCTAAGTGGAGATCTTTCACGAATTGGGGGGGGGGGATCCCCAAGAACAAGAAGAACACAAGGGGGAAAACAAGAAGAACACTCAAGAACAAGCCCAAATCACACACCCACTAGACTCAAATCCACACAAGATCCACATGGTACATGAACAATCAAAGGGAAATAAGACACATGGTAGAATTCATCCCAAATCCTATGAAGGAGATGAGGGCTTGATGATCTAGATAGATCCTTCCCTCAAGGGGGTCTTGAATCCCTAGGGATCTTCTCCAATGGAGGTCTTGTACTCCAATTGAGTCTTCTCTCTCAAGAGGGATCCCACAAGGGGAAGTACATGAGCTAAGCTCTATGATTTGTGTCTATTATTAGCTAAGTCTAAATGGAGGAGGAAGGGGATTATATATAGGTCCAAGGGATGAAGGGATAAGTAGGGACGAGATGGGGATACAAGGGCCAAGCCCAACAGCCACGCACAAGGGCCCCGTGTGCACGGGGTAAGTGGAGCCCGTGCGCACGGGGTATCCAGAGACCTGACGCATGAGCCTGTGCGCACAGGGTCCGTGGGGCCCATGGACACGGGGTCCCGTGGGCATGGTATACGTCCGTGTGCATGGGGTCTTCAGGACAGCCAGCCTGGGAGGCCCATGGGCACGGGGTCGGAGGGGCCCGGGTGCACGGGGTCGCCTGGGAGTTGTTGCCTTCTTCTTGGCGCTTCCTTCTCCGCTTCCAGGCTTCCCTCTCTGATGATGTAGATGTTCTCTTTTTCTTGGACTCCTCCTCGATGAATGTGTAGCTCCTCTCACACCTATGTATGCACACGAGAGAGGGGTCAAGTAGTATACCATCCTCGAAAGGTACAAGTGGACACGTGTAAATGAGATGATTCACCTTTGTATGTATGAAGTAGATGTGGCACGTGTCACTTGCCAAATGAACTCTTAACATGGTGATGTCCACAAGATACTCCGCATCACACTCTGTGACGACTAAACATCTGAAGGCATCACGGTATTATGTATTTCCTCTTTTTATAATCTGCACATCAAATATATTTCTAAAAAACTACTTTTGCCCTCAGATAATCACACAATACCAATCCCTTCTTCAAGATACATTAGTCAAATTGTTAGATCATAGTCCCAGAAAAAAAAACAAGAGTATGGTCACATGCTCTTCCCTTCTACTTATATCACATAATCATCATTCAACCATGATTTTACAAGACCACATTGATGATAACTCTTTGGTCTGACCCATGATCCTTGTTCAAGATGCTGAGACCATCAAACACACGGGACGACCGACAAATCAAAGGCATGGCATCAACTCCAGTGACTTGCATCCAATATACGCCCGCGATGCCCAAATGATTAAAAGTACAAAGAAACGTCCAACAAACTAAAGACACAGACATCAACACCATCAACCTCAGGTAATATCCACACGCAATTCTTCACATGTGTCAGCATTTTGATCTCAGCCCAGCCTTTCTTCTAATATTCGGTGTCAAAACTCTTCTGATACTGAACTATAAAGCATGTTTTTTAATGCATCGTGACACCACCGTATCACCTATTGAACAATTATTGATTTATAGTGCCACACCAGATAAATGTATTCTATGTGACACCTCCATTATTAGTCTCTTCATATCTCCAAATGCACTTTCATTCTGCAATGGTAAAACATTATTAAGTACAACATAAACCATAGTGCTCCCTCCATATGTCACTGACAAAATCATATTTGCGGAGATGACAACATACATCAGCCCCAATAGCTCATCATAACCAAACAAAAAAAAGAACAACCTCTAAACTCAAGGAGCACAAAGCGGACAAGGACTTTAGATGGAAGGAGAAATACGAACACAGAGGCTCCTAAACGATTGAGAAAGGATAATGCTGAAGAAGATAAGGAGTTGAAGCATGCAAGAAGCGAAAGCAACAAAAACAACATTAGAATCAATGTTGGAGAGAACAACAGAACCACAACCTCACAAGTGCTAATAGAAAAGGCATGGAACTTCAGAAGACCAACATACAATTGCCAGTATTGAAAAGCATTCCTAGGGTGTGAAGAAAGATTAAATCCAAACAAAGGAACTACGACTCCCTATTTTGTAGTATGTTGCAAACAGGGAAAAAAATGATCAGCCACCACTAAGAGAGCCTCCACCATACGTCAGCAACCTCTTAAAAAGTGAAGGGAGGGATTCAATAAACTTCAAAGAGAACATAAGGTCATACAACTCAATGTTTTCATTCACATCCATGGGAGGAGTTGTGGAAAAGGAAATAAACAATCGCAAATGACCTTATGTTTTTGTTTGCATGGATAGAACTACCACCACATCGAAACTCTTTCACCTGAAGGTACAAACAAACCTCAGTTTGCACAACTGTACATCTATAATACCGAAAATGAGGTGGCAAACAGGATAAGTGCGTCAAGATGCAATGATATTAAATCAATAGTGGACCCCAACAATGTGAAAGAATTGCAAATAATGCTAGACGACAACAAGATCCTCGCAAAAACATTCAGAATGGCAAGAGATAGATTACGAGGAGACTACCATGATTACACACTTCGAATACTAGGCAAAAGGAAAGGAGAGAGTGAAGGACGTGGCATTGTTGTTGAAGTCCAAAAATATGGTGCCACAAAGGATATCAGAGGTCCACCCGAAATTCATGTCCATGCAATACCCGTTGTTGTTCCCATATGGAGAAGATGGTTTTAAACTTTAGATAACGTACAAGAAAAAAGAGCTAAAATACAAACACCAACATCATGATGAATATGCAGCCTACTGAATTCCTAAACACCTTGACTGTGATGCCCGGATAATTAATCTACAGTAATTCCCTGCTAATGATGCAAGGTCACCATCATTACTGTTGCTAATCTTACTCGAGTCAAAGCCGGTTCATATTCAAATTTCAATCAAAGTAAAAATTTAAAGTTTTCAAATTTAAAACTAAAAAGTACAAACTATGACAAATATTTCATAAGTAATATTGGTGGATAATTCATCTTTTTGTAAATTACTTAAATACACTAAAGCAATTAAATCAGAGGCTTAAACTATTGTTTAAATACCTTTTTAATAGTAAAATATTATAACTAATTTAATTAAAGTGCCAAACTTTTGTGGCAGTGACATATTTTACAAAACTAATTATAGTGAAATATTTATAATTTACAAAACTAAAGTAAATAGAAACCAAAAAAAAGGAGAAGATAAAATAAAATAAAAGGGGAAAAGAAAACAGAGCGCACTGTTGGACTGGGCTCTAGGCGCACACAGTGCATCCCAGGCCAACAACCGCAGCCTTTCTTCCCCCCTCCGGCTACAGGAGAAGGCCGCGGCGCCATGGCCGCAGGCGCTCAACCTCGCGCACCACTACACCACCGAGGGGATAAGGGCGAGCCCCCTCGACCTCGTCATCCCCCCAGAGATCTTTTCCTCCTCACCCACTACCTCTCCCCTCACCTTATCTGCCCCTCCACCGAGTGTTGTCGCCGTCGCAGCACCTCCGTTGGCGTGGACAACGGCCACCATTCGTCGTCCTATGGAGCCCAAGAGGACCGACGTCCTTGTCAGTGTCAAAATCGGCGGATCTCGGGTAGGGGGTCCCGAACTGTGTGTCTAGGCGGATGGTAACAGGAGGCAGGGGACACAATGTTTTACCCAGGTTCGGGCCCTCTTGATGGAGTTAAAACCCTACGTCCTGCTTGATTAATATTGATGATATGGGTAGTACAAGAGTAGATCTACCACGAGATCAAGGAGGCTAAACCCTAGAAGCTAGCCTATGGTATGATTGTTGTTCGTCCTACGTACTAAAACCCTCCAGTTTGTATAGACACCAGAGAGGGCTAGGGTTACACAGAGTCGGTTACAATGGTAGGAGATCTACATATCCGTATCGCCAAGCTTGCCTTCCACGCCAAGGAAAGACCCTTCCGGACACGGGACGAAGTCTTCAATCTTGTATCTTCATAGTCCAAGAGTCCGGCCTAAGGTATAGTCTGGCTATCCGGACACCCCCTAATCCAGGACTCCCTCAGTAGCCCCTGAACCAGGCTTCAATGACGACGAGTTCGGCGCGCAGATTGTATTCGGCATTGCAAGGCGGGTTATTCCTCCAAGTACTTCATAGAAGATTTTGAACACAAAGGTAGTGTCCGGCTCTGCAAAATAAGTTTCCACATATTGCCATAGAGAGAATAATATTTACACAAATCTAATCTGCTGACATATTCCGTAGCGTGACATCACACCACGGCCAAGTCTTTATTCGAATCGTTTTACTGTCCCACCTCAGCGTGTTTAGCGAGGCGGTTTCCTTGGCACACCTTGTCAAAGCAGAGATCGTGTCCCCTTATTCCGGGATTATCATCAATACGGGCGTGGGTAACCCAACCGTACCCGTTGGTATGTTTTCTCGATCAAAGGCGAGTCCCAAACGGTCATAGGGAGGGCCCTTGGTATTCAACCTCTTATAAAGAGACCAAGGCCTTACTCCTTTCTTTCAATCCCAAACGAGTTCGCCCTTCGCCTCGAGTTCCAACACCCAAGGCTCCAGATTTCAGGCGCTTTGGACCTTCGACAATGTCCGGTTCTGACCTTCGAGGCCGATGGATGCCCTCCTCCGTCATGGAGGAGGACGTGCTGAAGTTGAGAGAGGCCAGGTTCTTGACCGGCGAAATCTCGCATAGGTTGCCTGCTCAAGGGCAGGTCATTCCCACTCCCAAGCCTGGTGAGAGTGTGGTGTTCATGTCTCACTTCCTTCGGGGGCTAGGATTCTCGACTAATCTCTTTGTGAGGGGGCTCATGTTTTATTATGGGCTGGAATTTCACGACTTAGCTCCGGAGACCATCCTCCATATTTCCTCATTCATCGTCGTGTGTGAAGCCTTCCTCCGTATTACTCCTCACTTCGGACTATGGCTCAAGACCTTCAAAGTAGATCCGAAGATGATCGAGGGACGGCACGCGGAGTGCAGAGGTGCTTTTATAAGCAAGGATGCTGGTGCTCCATGGCCCGAGGGCTCTTTTCCAGGGGAGTCCAGCTTATGGCAACGAGAGTGGTTTTATGTCACAGCTCCCAGGAGCACCAAGTGGGTGGCGCTGCCTGCTTTCTTCTTGGGTCCCCCGCCATGATTGGCGTCATGGGTCAATAAGGGGCTGGACTGGGGGCCGGCAAAGGACGTGCCCTTGTTGCAGGGCCGCATCCGAGATCTCCTAGAAAGAGACATCAGTCTGGTTGTGGTTACGCAGGTTATGTTAATTCGCCGAGTTCTGCCCTGCAAACATCGCCCCCTCTGCCTGTGGGAGTTCAACCCAGAGGGACCACGAGTTCTCCAACATTTTCTTGGCATGACGCCCGTGGAGATGTACAAATTGTTCTTCGGACCACAAGTAGTGTGTCCGGATTCTACGGAGGATGCAGGTTTGAGCTGCAATTGTCCGGATACTCAAGTAAGTAGCCTTGTGCCCAGACTCGCTATCCGTATATTTATCATAAAATTGCCCCTAAAAGAGCTGTCCTTTAAACATGAGTGGATAGCGAAAGCAAAGCTAATCAGGTGTCCGACCCCCTCCCCGAGACCACGCCGGGTCCCGTGCTAGTCAGGATGTTGGAGGTTGTTCCTTCAAAGGAAAGCGAGTGAGGGGACAAGGAAGCTACAGCCTCCTCAAAGGAGGTTGTCCGGAAGGGAGGAATCGAAAATTCCTCTCCTCGGGGGAAGAAGAGGACCGCCTCTGAAGACCCGGAGACCATGGCCTCAAAGCGGGGGAAGAAATCTTCGCCAGAGGGTCCTGTGCTGGGGGATACTTCGGCCGAATTATGGCCTCAAGGGGATCAGCCCTCCACCGAGCCGTAAGTAGAGAGGAGTTTTCTTTTTAAGTAATGAGAGAAATCCTTGCTTTATATCTGAGAAAAGTAATCGAAAATTTACCTTGTAGCTCAGACCTTAGCCCTTCTCAGCAGAGCTCATCTTCGGGGGATCTTCTTCCGGAGATGATGGAGAGCGGAACGCCTCCCCCTGCCGTACCGCCTCGCGAAGCGGGCGACCCTGAGGTATCGTCGCGGAGGGTTTCTCCGAATCTGGCAGGGACGGAAGGCAGTCATATGGCCCCCCAAAGTCCTCTGCGTCTGGCGTTCAAAAAGGGCCATCGGACGAGTCCGACGCCGTCTGGTGCGCGGTCGGAGGAGCTGAAGGATCTGCTAGGGCGAGCATCTATCTCAGAGGAGCACCGTGCATTGATGGGTACGGTGATTGAGAGGATTTCATCCACGAAGAGCGGATTGCACGAGGCTGTCAGGAGTTTACTGACAGGTTTTGAGGTACGCAAAATAATGAACCCTTTTTGGACAGTTGCGCATAAATAAGATGCGCCCTGTGTAGATAGTAGCCCCTGAGACTCTGTGCGTTGTCAAAAGTGACGGCGCGTGGAGGATCCTAATCCCAGGTCTAATATGCCGCCTTCATACGTAGGTGGCGGAGTGTCCGGTGGCAAGCCGGACTGATGAATTTGCCGAGCTAAAGCGGCAACTTGACGTGGAAGATGCCGACATCGCGCTTGTCAACAAGCGGCTTGACGAGGCACAAGGTATGTAATTCCTCCAGCGGCACCTGGTAAGAGGAGCTTTATGCCAATATCTTACAATGTGTGCGCTTGATGCAGATGGTGCTGCCGCCATGGAAAATCTGCGGGCGGAACTTGCCCGAGCCAAGGAGCAAGCCAGGAAAAGTGATGCGGCTGCCGGAAAGGCAATTGAAGAGCTGAAAGCCGAACAAGCTGCTCACTGCCGAAGCAAGAAGGAAATGGCCGAGATGGCCGTGAAGCTGAAGAACACTGCTGACCGTTGCAAGCTTCTTGAAAAAGAAGATCGGGCGGAATAGACGGACCTGGAGAAGGCCGTTGCCGATGCCAACGATGCTCGCTTTGCGATGAGGGCTATGATGGAGGAGCTGCGTCAGGCCGGAGAGATCTCGGCTGGAAAGCCCTTTATGCTGCGGAGGAAGTTCTGTGATTCTAAACATGCTCCGTTGGACCGGATGTGGACTACGGCGGACACCTATCTGGATTTGGCAGTGAGTGCCGCGGATGCGGCCGAACACTTCCGAGATCAAGAAGATCGCGAAGTGGAAAAGCTGTTTTGGTCGCAGTTCCACAATCTGGAGCGTCCGCTATCATTAGCCGATCGTTTGGCCGAATGGGCCGAGCTAAATAGGTTGTCCGGACTCGCCATGAAGTATGTCATGAGTCATCTGTGGCCAGAGAGGCCAGAGCCGAAAAGTTATTTCAACTTGGTGCACCAGTTCCTTCGTGTGGCGCCGTATATCAATGCGATGAAGAGGTCAGCGTGCGTAGAGGGTGCGCGGATGGCTCTTGCCCGTGTCAAGACATACTGGGCGGAAATGGAGGCCACCGCTGTTGCATCCCCAGACTCGGATGGAAGCCGAGTACCTACCGAGCACTATTTTCAGGAAGTTCTGCAAGGCGCTCATTTAATAGACACGCAGTGCTCGAAGGACACTATATTCGAATAGCATTATTGTAAAACAATATTTTGATAAATTGTAGAAGCTTTTTATACTTGTGCCTGCAAGTATTATAATACCTCATGTGCGGCCGTTTAACATATATGTATATATAATCTGAAAGATGGCAGTCGTCGGCTTCAGCCCCCACGCACATAATGCGGGGGTGTTCGCAGAAGGCGCATTTTCACACTTGATCCAACGTCTTGGTCCTACAAAGGAGGTGATAGCGCAGCGAACTAGGCAATCGGACTATGATGCTTTATCACTTTCACTTAGCCATAGGAGTTTGACAGTGAGGCTACTTATATAGCCCCTGGTGGCGCCTGCACTCGCCCGAACTCGGGGCGCGTATGTGCCTGGCCGGGTAGCGGCCCTTCATTAATGCGAAGGAATCCTAAAGATTCTGGTAAGTCATCAAGTGGTTGACCAGTCTCACGCTATATCATGACAGTCAATTTTCGGCTTTCTCTACTGAGGTGCTCGCCTGGCCGAATCGGGGCACAATCGCAGTAGTTCTCCTAGTGCCGCCTTAGCCGATAGAGCGGAACATAAGGTAGCAAAACACAGGAGCCGGGCAAACCCAACATTTGACCAAAGACATGATTCGGAGATGATGCATATAAGGCCAAACTCGCGATGCCGAACACTCCCTAAGGTATTCGGTCTTTATGAGGGCGGGCGGGATGACGCCCTTAGTAATAAGCCCCTAGTGTCCAGGTACGTGCAAAAACTCTGACGTGGCCACATGCCAAAACGCCAGCCTCCTCCTTGGTTATACCAAGAAACCAGGGGATGTGTATCAACAAGAGATAGTAAAAAAGGTTTATGCAGGGTGTTAATCTGAAAAGAATCCTTGGAATGGGTCCCTGCTGCACGTCTGCGCCTGTGTCTCCATTGTGCCGTATCCTGGACGGGCGTATCACGGTGTTCATCTGTAAAAGAGAGGAACTTAGTTAAAGAAAGATCGTGCCGAACATGAGTTATACTAAATAAACGAAGTATAAATCGAAATGGGTAAAATTGAGCTTTATTGTCTCTTGTTTTATATGCGCGGAGCCCCTAGTACAGGGGCATACGGCTATTAAGCCTTTATCAATTGTATGTTTATGCCACACTCGTCTAGCCGTGTCCATGGTCTTGACGACCTGTTTAGGTGCTTTGGCTGGTGAAGCCGCTTTATTGTGGGGTTGTCAAGGAAGTCGCACTGTCTTCCGCGCGGGGGGAACACTCAATGTTTTCCCTTTAATGAGATGATGCCTCGTGGACCGGGCATCTTAAGCGTGAGAGATGCATAATGCGGTATTGCGTTAAAGCGGGCGAAAGCTTCGCATCCCAGCAATTCTTGATAGCTACTTGAGAATGGGGCAATGTGGAAAGTTAGCTATTCGCGACGGAACTTATCGGGGGAGCCGAACATAACTTCTAGACGGAGAGAACCCATGCAACGGGCATCCGGGCCTGGCGTTACCCCTTGAAAGGAGGTTTTTCTATAGCGAATTTTTGTTGGGTCTATCCCCATGTTGCGAATTCTGTCCTGGTATAACAGGTTTAGACCACTGCCACCGTCCATCAGGAGATTTGTAAAGTGGAGTCTGCCGATTATTGGATCTAATACCAAGGCAGTCCAGCCTGCGTTCCGGATACTTCTAGAGTAATCCTGATGGTCGAAGGTGATTGGTTTTAACAACCATTGGCGAGACTCCTTTGGGATAGGCCGTATGGCGCGTATTTCTGTTGGCGCCATTCTGTTCGTCACGTGAAGTAAGTTTACTATTTTGACTTCTTGTGGGAAATCCTTTTGTTTCCTGGTGCTCTGCTTGTGGGGTTCATCGTCATCCTCACTTGGTGTGTCGAGCCCCTTGTGTTCGGCGATGAGTTTGCCGGATTGCTTGAAAACCCAACAATCTCTGTGGGTATGGTTCGCAGGCTTCCCGGGAGTACTGTGTATTTGACATATCTTGTCCAAGATTTTGTTTAAGTTGGATAGCTCGTCCTTGTTATCCTTGAGGGGCGGCTTTCTCTGATTCTGCCGTGAGATTGTGAATCCGGCATTGACCGCCATGCTCTTTGGGCTGTTTCTCTTATTCCAGCGCTGGTCCTTGTTGCATTGGGGTTTTCCGTTTCCTTCCCTAACTTCGGATGTACTTGGGTCACTGGTGCTACATCTTGCCAACCAGCTGTCCTCTCCTGCGCAAAAGCGCGTCATGAGGCTTGTTAATGCGGCCATTGTTCTTGGCTTTTCTTGGCCGAGGTGTCTGGCGAGCCATTCGTCTCAAACGTTATGCTTAAAAGCTGCTAGGGCTTTGGCGTCCGGACAGTCGACTATCTGATTCTTTTTAGTAAGAAATCTGTTCCAGAATTTCCGGGCTGACTCTCCGGGCTGTTGAGTTATGTGACTGAGATCGTCTGCATCCGGAGGGTGGACATAGGTCCCTTGAAAATTTTCCCGGAAAGCATCCTCAAGCTCTTCCCAGCTTCCAATGGTGTTTTCGGGAAGGCTTTTGAGCCAATGCCGGGCTAGCCCTTTAAGCTTAAGGGGTAAGTATTTTATGGCATGAAGGTCATCTCCTCTGGCCATGTGTATGTGGAGGATATCGTACTCGATCCAGACCCCAGGGTCTGTTGTTCCGTCCTACGCCTCTATGTTTACGGGCTTGAATCCCGCTGGAAATTCATGGTCCAGCACCTCATCGGTGAAACATAGGGGGTGTGCGGCACCCCTGTATTTGGGTGTGCCGTGATGTTCGGATATTTGTTGTGTTGCATTGCTTACTAGAGCTTGCTTTTTTGGCCCGTAGATAGATCTGTCTAGGCCATCTTTTTGATGCGGATCCTTTGGTGGATCGCGTGCTGGCTTGTGTGCGTCGCCGCTTGCCGCTCCATGCTGGCCATGCGGTCGTCTATCCGACCGGGTGGCTTTCCTATTTTTTGACTGTGGGGGCTCTAAGGCCTCCTCGTCAAATTCAGGCAGTAGCTTTCGCTTTGGATAGCTTTTTGTGCGGCGACTGCCGCCATATTTATCTGTGGTGTTGCGTACTTTGCTCCATCTGATTCTGAGTGCATCTTCCGTAGTTTTGAGCTTCCGCTTCTGCTTTTTCAGGCTACGCGCAGTAGCGATGAGCCCTTCGTGGAGGTTCTTCTGCTCCATGAGCTTATCTGGCGTAAGGTCGTCCGGACTGTTGTTTTCGCCGGGGACGGGGTGTTCGGTTTGTTTATCCAAGTTGCCCTGTTCGGACGGTTGCTTGAAGGCATGTTCGTCGTCCGCTGGCTCGTCCTGCTCTATGGCTGGGTCTGTATGGCTACTTTCTCTATCGAGGCGGGGCTTGGAGCGGCACTTACGTTGCCGCTTTGATTGCTTTTCGAGTGAACGATCCCTTGTTGCATCCCTGTGTTCCTCGTCGTCGCTTCCTTTGGGTGTCTCCACCATGTATACATCATGAGATGAGGTGGCTGTCCAGTGCCTTATAGGCGTTGGTTCATGTTCATCTCCTACATCGTCGTCCATACCGTCGATGTCTTCGGAGTCGAAGTCGAGCACGTCGTTTAAATTATCGATAGTGGCTACGAAGTGGGTGGTGGGTGGGCTTTGAATTTCTTCATCATCCGCATCCCAACCTTGTTGACCATAGTCCGGCCAGGGCTCTCCTGATAAAGAGAGAGACTTTAGTGAATTCAGAATATCGCCGAAGGGCGAGTGCTGAAAGATGTCCGCGGCGGTGAACTCCATGATCGGCGCCCAATCGGGTTCGATCGGTAGGGGTGTGGAGGGCTCGGAGTCTGGAGAGGAGTCCGGCTCCTTGGAGTCATGGGCTTCGCAGAGAATAGGGCTGGTGTTCGGCTCGATCGCCGTAGAGATTCCAACCCCCGAGGCGGTGTCCAACCACCCATCCTTGATTGGCGTAGTTGGCTCCGAATTAAGGGTCGGAGCTGATGCGGGTGCGGCCTCCAGGGCACTGTTCGGCGGCAGAGCTAGATCATGCCCATCGTGATAGTGCAGCGCGCTCGGCTGCGGCTCGAATCCATCGAAGATCAAGTCTCCGCGGAGGTCCGCTGTGTAGTTTAAACTTCCAAATCTGACCTGACGGCCTGGGGTGTAGCTTTCGATCTGATCCAGATGGCCAAGCGAATTGGCCCCCAGTGCAAAGCCGCCAAATACGAAGATCTGTCCGGGGAGAAAAGTCTCACCCTAGATCACATCGTCGTTGATGATCGGAGGAGCCATTGGGCCTAAAAGTGACGACATAGAGGAACTCTCAATGAAAGCACCAATGTCAGTGTCAAAACCGACGGATCTCGGGTAGGGGGTCCCGAACTGTGCGTCTAGGCGGATGGTAATAGGAGGCAGGGGACACAATGTTTTACCCAGGTTCGGGCCCTCTTGATTGAGGTAAAACCCTACGTCCTGCTTGATTAATATTGATGATATGGGTAGTACAAGAGTAGATCTACCACGAGATCAAGGAGGCTAAACCCTAGAAGCTAGCCTATGGTATGATTGTTGTTCGTCCTACGGACTAAAACCCTCCGGTTTATATAGACACCGGAGATGGCTAGGGTTACACAGAGTCAGTTACAATGGTAGGAGATCTACATATCCGTATCGCCAAGCTTGCCTTCCACGCCAAGGAAAGTCCCTTCCGGACACGGGACGAAGTCTTCAATCTTGTATCTTCATAGTCCAGGAGTCCGGCCGAAGGTATAGTCCGGCTATCCGGACACCCCCTAATCCAGGACTCCCTCAGTCCTCGTCTTCGACGCCTACACTGCTGGATCGGGGCCAGGAGACCACCTCAGCAACGCCCGCATCGACTCCTTCCCCCATGGCCACGCCGCCATCGCCGTCGATCTCCACCACTGGTGCCTCCCCGCGGTTCCGAGCACGCCCACGAGCTCCCTCGCGGTGAGCCGCGTCCACACCCCCTCTTTCCTTCCTCTGTCTCCCGCTGTAGCCATCGTCCGTGTGCACCGCTCGCGCTCACCAACCGCACCGTCCCCGTGCCCAGGCGCTCGCCCTCACGTGCCCCGTCATGGCCAGCCCCTGGTGAGCTCGCACTCACCCGTGCTCCGGGTTCTCCGGCCGCGCCTTCTCCTGCTACTGCTGCCCACCACTACCTCCGGTGCCTCCCACTGCCGTTGTTGCCGCCTTTTCCTGCCGCGGCCGCGCTCACCGCTGCTAGCCATGGCCGCCTCACCGCCGTTGCTCCCGCGCGTCCTCGGCTCGCGTGGCCACCCCCTAAGCCTTAGCCGCCTTCGCCTGCAGCCGCCCCGCAGCTGCCTCTTCCCGCTGCTCGTGCCGGCAACCACGCACGCTCCGGACGCCGCTCGCCTCGACGCCGGCACCACAGCAGACCGCCCACGCACCTACCGCGACCACCACCCGCTGCGCCGCGCCAAGGGCTTTCAGGCGCCCCTAGTCACGCGCCCGGCCGACGCCGGAGTTGGCCAGATGGTCGTCGCCGCCGTCCCTTGTTAACCCAGGCGGTTAGCCGCCTTAACCTGCTGACGAGGCATCATTTGCCACTAAGTAAAAACCCCTAAACTGCCACTGATCCGTGGGCCCAAGGCCATTAACTTAGTTTAAATATAAACTAATTTAAGTAACCACCTCTAAATATTTTTTTAAAAGAAAATGTTAAAACTGTGAGAATAACAGCTGGGCCCCACTACCCAGGTTTGACCAGTCAACAATTGACTATCAACTGCTGACTGGACATTTGACTGGGTCAACCTAGTCCCCTAGCCCCACATGCCATTGACTGTGGCTAGCCCCTGTTTTAATTCGAATTAATAAATAATTTTAGAAAAACTTTAAAACTTTGAAAAATCATATAAAATAATCTGTAACTCGGATCAAAATACTTTGTACATGAAAGTTGCTCAGAACGTCGAGACAAATCTAGATACGCAGCCCGTTCATCCGCCACACAGCCCTAACATAGTGAACACACAACTTTCCCCCTCCGGGTCATCTGTCCAAAAACGGGAAACACCGGGGATACTTTCCCGGATGTTTTCCCCCTTCACCGGTACCACCTCGTACCGTGTTAGGGCACACCTAGCATCACGCTTTCTCATGTCATGCATCTTCATGCATCTGTTTGCTTAATATTTATTGTTTCTTCCCCCTCTTCTCTCGCTAGACACCGAGACTGACGCCGCTGCTACCTAGTACGACTACAGTGTTGACGACCCCTCTCTCTTGCCAGAGCAACCAGGCAAGCCCCCCCCTTGATCACCAGATATCGCCTACTATCCTCTATACTACTTGCATTAGAGTAGTGTAGCATGTTACTGCTTTCCATTAATCCTATCCTGATGCATAGCCTGTCATTGTTGCTACAACTGTTGTTACCTTTACCTGAAATCCTAATGCTTAGTATAGGATGCTAGTTTATCATTAGTGGCCATACTTTCTTGTCCGTCTGCCATGCTATACTATAGGGCGGTGATCACTCGGGAGGTGATCACGGGTGTATACTTATACATAAATACATGCTATACAGTTGGTGGCTAAAGACGGGTCAGCTCGTAGGAGTACCCGCGAGTGATTCCGATGTTGGGGGCTGAAGGGGCAGGTGGCTCCATCCCGGTAGAGGTGGGCCTGAGTTCCTGAAGGCCCCCGACAGTTACACTGTGGCGGAGCGACAGGGTAGGTTGAGACCAGCTAGGAGAGAGGTGGGCCTGGCCCTGGTCGGCATCCGTGGTTATTTCAAAATAACACGCTTAACGAGATCTTGGTATTTGATCTGAGTCTGGCCACTGGCCTATACGCACTAACCATCTACGCGGGGACAGTTATGGGCACTCGACGTCGTGGTATCATTCGAAGCCTTCGTGACGTCAGCGACTGAGCGGCGCGCGCCGGATTGGAACGTAAGCCTGCTCCTGTATTAAGGGGGCTAGTTCTGCTTCCGGCCGCCCTCGCAACGTGCAGGTGTGTAATGGGCGATGGGTCTAGACCCCTGTGCCATAGGATTTAGACCGGTGTGCTGACCTCTCTGTTGTGCCTAGGTAGGGCTGCGACATGTTGATCTTCCGAGGCCGGGCATGACCCAGGAAAGTGTGTCCGGCCAAATGTGATCGAGCGTGTTGGGTTATGTGGTGCACCCCTGCAAGGAAGTTAATCTATTCGAATAGCCGTGATCTTCGGTAATAGGACGACTTGGAGTTGTACCTTGACCTTATGACAACTAGAACCTGATACTTAATAAAACACACCCTTCTAAGTGCCAGATACAACCGGTGGTCGCTCTCTCACAGGGCGACGAGGGGAGGATCATCGGTTAGGATTATGCTACACGATGCTACTTGGTGAACTTATCATATACTCTCTTCTTCTGCTGCAAGATGGAGGTTACCAGAAGTGTAGTCTTCGACATGACTAGTTATCCCCCTCTTATTCCGGCGTTCTGTAGTTCAGTCCACATATGATACCCTTATTCCATTTGATACCAATGCATACATATGTAGTGTAGCTCCTTGCTTGCGAGTACTTTGGATGAGTACTCACGGTTGCTTTGCTCCCTCTTTTCCCCCTTTCTATACCCGGTTGCTGCGACCAGACGTTGGAGCCCAGGAGCCAGACGCCACTGTCGATGATGACTACTACTACTCGGGAGGTGCCTACTACTACGTGCAGCCCACTGACGGCGACTAGGAGTAGTTTAGGAGGATCCCAGGCAGGAGGCCTGCGCCTCTTTCGATCTGTATCCCAGTTTGTGCTAGCCTTCTTAAGGAAAACTTGTTTAACTTATGTCTGTACTCAGATATTGTTGCTTCCGCTGACTCATCTATGATCGAGCTCCTGTATTCGAGCCCTCGAGGCCCCTGGCTTGTAATATGATGCTTGTATGACTTATTTTATTTGTAGAGTTGTGTTGTGATATCTTCCCATGAGTCTTTGATCTTGATCGTACACGTTTGCGTGTATGATTAGTGTACGATTGAATCGGGGGCGTCACAAGTTGGTATCAGAGCCGACTGCTTATAGGAATCCCCTTTCCAAACTCCTTGGCCGAAGTTGAGTCTAGTCATTGAAAAGGTTTTTACTAACTTGGCTGTGCAGCTTACGGGCCCATGTTGCCATTGGGTGGTATTAGGATCTTTTACTCCTTGTCTATACTTTGGGACTCTGATCTCTCTTCTATTCGGGTTAAATGAATTTTGCTAAATCTAACATTAGGATCTCGTTATCACTTTCACCTGGAGAGCCCCTTATTACTGATGATCGTCTGCTGCACGTGAAGACCCTGAAGATACTCTTCGCTGTTAACCCGAGAACTTGTGTTCATCGCGTTTGCAATTCCCCTTCCACCGTCAACCCTTATGGATAACTACTTGCAGTTGTTATTCTTACATTCATCCCCAGTTGGTCTTGTTATTACAAGATACCCCGAAATACTCGTCGTTGTTTGATAATCCTTTAAGCTTACTGCCTTTCTGTTCTTTGTCACCTGAAATACCACTATGGATAATTCTCGCACTTATCGAGTATCCGCTTATCCCCCAGTTGTTCATGTGTTTCACAATGGTCTTCGAAATACTATTCGATCCCCCAAAAATCCTTAGTAGCTTATTGCTCTACAATACTTGTCTGCCTGCATTATGGATGCTTTCCATATGTCTGGCAATATTCGTCAGTATCCTTAGACACCGACATTTTTGATCCTATTGATTCAACATGAGTGCGAATGCACGCAATCATCAGTTGATCCTTTCAAATTATCTTTCTGGCTCAGACGTCATTTTTGAACATGAGCTTGTTCTCGACCAATCTGTTTGCCGTCAATTGTACCCTTAGGTCTATTGAACTTATCCACCCTTGATTAGAGCGTATGCTTCTAATCCTTCTATTTGGAAATCATAATTCCTTTGATATCTAAGCATCGAATCATTCAGGTGTTCTATAATCTGATGCCCTTGCATCCTTTCTTCAACTGATTGTGTGCCGATGCTCACATCAGCTCCGCTATGGACCGTTAGATCCTTTATTGGATTATTATTCGACAGTGTCCTCCTTATTCAATAACCTCATGAGCCTTTCCTCTGATACATAATGCTTTTGGTAAATTGTATCATCTATTTTCTCAACCATGCTGTGTTTTTGAGCTGGTGGTATTTATGATTGAAGTTTGTGGTATATGTTCCTAAGATGCCCTGATGGGTTGAACCTACGCCTTCCCTAATCCGTGTGAACCCGAAAGATTTCACGGGTCATACTTATCTGGTACTGCACCAGGTAAAACTTTCAATAACTAATGCCATTTCGAAAAGAAATGAGAAGTGAATGATAGGTTATGCATTGAAGAAGTGGGAGTCGACCTTGAACTTTGTGTTCATGCCCATGGACCCGATGTGGAACTTATCATGGAAGCTTCTTGCAAAATATTTAATCATTTGGGCAATTCTTCCGGTGTCATTAAATTGGATCCCTTGCAGCTATGGTTCCGACCATGTTGTTCTTCTTTGAACCCATTTCTTGGGCAAGTTTAATCATTTGTCTTCTATGGATCAATACCCCATTCCAACCTTTACTTTGATCTACCATCGAGTATTACACTCTGGTATCTCGAGAATATCATGGAACCGCATAACTTCTTATGAGTTCTTCATCAAGTGCTACATTCCCATTGATTCCAATTTTTTCATGGGCTTTGAGTTATTAAACACTCAAAGACACCGATAACTTACTGAAGTCTGCACCGCGATTAAACAAATCGTGGTAACCTTCATGACTTACAAGTTTGAACTCGATCACGTCATTCCTAGCCTGCTTGGCTATATCCTTGTCATGCCGATTTACCTGTGCTACCTAGTCCTTCCTAGAGCAAAAATTTCGAGGTGAGCTAATCTTACGTCGATCTTCCTCGTCATAACAATTGTCCTTGAATGACAAGCTTGATTTCAAGTTTGTGTCGTACCTATGGTTTCAATAACTTCTCGCTTCATCATTCCGTTAACTTGATGTCATCGCCGATCGGTTACATTTCTTGAAACCTCTCGACAAATGTGTTGTGATCATCATCAACATTTTCACCCCTTCCAAGATATCAATTGAATTCATGATGAGAAGTACCCTCCTTGCCAATTTGTGTTATCATCGACCACTTTATTGCCTGCCGTTCAACACAAACTTGTTCGTGTTTCTAGCAACCCTATTGCTTTCAAGTTAATGGTCGATATTTCATTCTTAGACTATTGCTTGTAAAATCACCTTTCTAACATTGATCATGCTACCTAAGACCATATTTTGGGGTCCACTTTTCAACCAATGCTTAATTGTGCATGTTTTCCTCGAGCATACATCCTTATATCATTTGATCCGACAAATGTTATCTCCTTGTTCACATAAGTGTGGAAATCCATCTTTTGAAAATCTCAATGAATTGTCGCTGAGTTCATCAGCCACCTCTTCATCCTCTCCATGGTTTTAATGATGAACTCTTGTTTCAGAACTCGCTTCCATAGTACATTTCCCGAGAATCTTACAATGTCGTCTCGTCAATTGTGTTGTACCTTTTCTTCTCAGGCATCCCGAGTCTGAGGCATCCTGGCACCAATCAGATCTGAATCTCGGTCAGATATGATGGTCAGAACATATTTCCAAGAATTATTACATTGGTCCTTATATATCGGTAAGGTGATGTCATGCCTATCGCACCTCGTCGGAGGACTTGTTGTTATAGTTTCCTTTTTAACAAGGTTAACCATTTTTCCATGAGGAAATTGAATGCCTTATTCTATAAGTTATTCCTAATGAATCCTTTGTATATCAAAGTCCGACCTTTGCTTGAAGACCATGTCAATGCTATCTCGATGCATGTCTGTGGTACTCCTGTCGGTGTACTAGAGTAGGGGTACCCTAGTATCCCGAACTTGTGCACGGGCAGTCGCAGCATCCCGCGGCAAGGCTCGCCGGGTGACCGCCAAGGTCCTCCGTGGTTCCTTTGGAGCCATTCAAGGACAAAGTATCCAAGCCAAGGAGACAAGACCCGGCAAGAGGAGCTTGCCGGGAAGGCCAACCAAGGCATCTCAAGGAACTTGCCGCGACGCGCCACGCGTCCCGGCAAGGCCCGGTGAGCGACAAGCTCCCGAACGCGACAAGACAACGACCGCGACAAGGCGCTTGCCGCGGCAAGCCACCACTCTATGCCCGCGCTCCAGCACATCCACCAACGTGACGCTCTGGGACCCTTCCAGGCGTACGTGGCGGGAGGCTGTGCAGCCAGCGGTGCACGGTGGCAAGCGGCGCTGACAAGATTGCCATCGTGGCGAGCGGTGGCGTCCCTGACGGTCCCTTTTGCACTATTTAGGTGACGCAGACGGGCATTTAATGCCCTTGTCCCCTGCCGTCAGGGTTAGGTATGATACACTGTAGCAGGTAGCTGTACCAACCGCAACACCTTTCCATTTTTACCCTTGTCTACGTTGCCACCTGTCGGTGACCCCTTGAGCATATAAAAGGAGGCCCATGCGCAACGTGGAGAGGGGGGGAAGAGGACACTCACGCTCGGTCTCGTTAGCTGCTGGAGTGTACTGTAGCACTCCGCGCTCCCGAGCAAGAACTCAGTACAAACCACAAAGCAGGAGTAGGGTTTTATGCATCCGTGCGGCCCGAACCTGGGTAAACTGCTCGTGTGCTTCGCCTCGATCCGCTCTTCGTGCGACCCTCGCCCCCGCCGAACCGAAAGGGACTCGGTCCGCCGGTCCCATAGGTGCTCGTGGATTAGTCCCCCGGCATCTTTGGCGCGCCAGGTAGGGGTGTCGAGGTTGTGTGAACCAGATCCGGTGTTCACACGAGCTAGATCTTCATCATCTTCATCGACATGCCGCCGAAGAAGAAGGCTTCGGAGGCGGCTGCTCCGTCCGCGCCGAACCCACCACCGCCGGAGCAAACGGCTGATGGGGCAGACACCGGCGGAAGAACGGGCGTCGACGAGGGAGCTCACGGTGCTGCCAGGTCCAAGGACAAGGCTGCGCTGCCTGTCGGCGGTGTAGCCGGCTCCCACAATGACCGGGCGCACTCCAAGACCTCGGCGTCCGTACATGCACCGCTCCCATCTCAGGAGGTGCGGGACCGGCAGCGTCATGGTACTCACGGTACCATGCGTTTGCTGGACCAAGATCGAGCTGGTGGATCTCGGAGTGCTCAAGACCAGCATGCACGCCAACATGCTGGCGCGAGCGAGGCACGGTCGCCTGGACGGGATACTGCTCCTTCTAACATAGTTAGAAGTCCGAGCATATCCCGCTCATCGCACCGTTCGCCACCGCCACCCGCCACTACAGCAGAAGCTTTGGCGCGAGCTCAACTGCTCCTGGACTACCCTCCAACAGCAGACAAGATCGACGACTGGAGGGCCACCATTCAGAGTCTCATCGGCTTCGCCAACGGCGACACTCAACGGCAGCCGAGCACGTCGCAGCTGCGGCAAGTCAGCCAGGCACGAGCCGGTGGCGACAAGACCGGTGGGGGTGCAACCACTGTGCACTCTCCGCCCCGAAGGCCAAGATCGCCGACTCGCCGGATCCACCTCGATAGCGACTCCACCGCGTCATCAGATCCACGGGCTCGTCGCGATCAGCGCCAAGTTCTTCACGAAGGACAGCAAGAAGACGCTCGTACTCGCATCGAGCACCGAAGAGAAGCGCGACGTCAATCGGACCAGCGCGCTGGGCCCTCTGTCGACATGCATGCGCCTGGGGAACCAGGCGACTTGCCGTACGCGGTAGGTTGCCCTGCATTTACTCGTGAGCTGCGGCAAGTCCAGTGGCCTAGCACGAAGAATTTCAAGCCAGACATACCAGAGAAGTACGACGGCAAGTCGCATCCGTCGGAGTTCCTCAGCATCTACACCATCGCGGTGCAGGATGCCGGGGGGCGGGACGACAAGATCCTTGCCAACTACTTCCCACTGGTGCTCAAGCCCAACGTCAGGTCCTGGCTCATGCACTTGCCGGACGACTCCATATCCTCCTGGGCAGACCTATGCCATCAGTTTGTCGGCGCCTTTACAGGCGGCCACAAACCTCATGGCCAAGAGAGTGACCTTCATCTGCTTGCCCAGAAGGAAGGAGAGCCCCCGCGCAAGTACATTCAGAGATTCAGCCGTGTACAGCACAACATCCCAGATGTCCACCCTGCCGCGGTCATCAGCGCGTTCCATCAGAACGTGCGTAACCGCAGGATGCGGGAGGAGATGGCAATGTGCAAGATCAGAGACGTCAGTGAGCTGTATGCCCTGGCCGACAAGTGTGCACGTGCTGAGGAAGGGAGGAAACTCCCCGGAGAGAATACAGGAACAGGAGGATCTGACAGCGAGGATGCTGCCCCGGCAAAGAAAAACCGGTGGCGGAACAACAGGAAGAAGAAAGGCAAAGATGTGCTAGTCATTGAGCAGTCCGGCAATGAAGGTGGCGCCAAGAAAGCCAAAGCTGGTAGCTCCGGCAAGGAGATTGCCGCATGCACCAACTGTCAGGCTGTGGCGGTCGCCGACAAGCAGGACGGCACCGACAAGCAGTACTGCAAGATCCACCACACCAAGGGCCATGACCTCCAGAGCTGCAAGAAGGTCGAGCAGCTTGTCCAGCAGCAAAAGGCTGAATACGAGCGACGCGACAAGGAGAGGGCCCAAGGAGGCGCTGGAGAATCCGGCAAGAAGCGCGCCGGCCGAGGAGGACGCCGCGGCAAGGCCAAGCAGCGGCAAGGAGACAGACCTCCCCGCGGCCGCGACAAGGATGAAGATGACGACGACGACGAAGACATGGATGGTGTCGAGACCAGTGAGCAGGAGTTCCAGAAAACCACAGAGGTCTTGTGCGTTGACGGCGGTGCTTCTCTGCATACTTCGCACCGCCAACTCAAGCAGTGGGTGCGGGAAGTCAATGCGGCGGAACCACCTGTCGAGTCACGCAAGCTTCTGGAATGGTCCAGCACGCCTATCATCTTTGATATTGAGGACCACCCTGATCGCACAACTGTGGTCGGGTGCTTGCCGATGTTGGTTTCACCAACTATCCGCAACCTCAAGGTCACTGAGATGCTAGTTGACGGCGGGGCCGGCATGAACCTGATCTCCTCCGCTGTACTCCAGAAACTCCAGATCCCTGACAGCGAGCTTGAAGAGACCGGCACATTCCAAGGAATCATCCCGGGAAGGAGCAAGCCGAAGGGGAAGGTCACGTTGCCAGTAACATTTGGCAGCGAGCTGAACTTCAGGACTGAGAGAGTCACTTTTGACGTTGCCGATTTTCCATTGCCTTACAATGGGATACTCGGCCGTCCAGCACTCGCCAAGTTCATGGCAGCCTCTCACTACGCATACAACATGCTGAAGATGCCAGGCCCGATAAGCGTCATCTCTGTCCCTGGCGACAAGAAGGATGCTCTTATCTGCGCCGACAAGATCTACCGGGAAGCGGCAGCCGCAACAGATCGCAAGTCACCTGCCGTTGAAGCTCCCGTGGGGAAGAAGAAGACCAAGTCCGGCAAGAGTTCTGATGCCCACTCCGGCAAGCGCACCTCTTCGGAGTGCTGCGCTGCCGTCGAGGACGTACCATCGAGCTCCACCGGCAAGTGTAAAAAGACAATGGCAGCTCCGCCAGAGACCAAGAAGGTATCTGCCAAGGAGGACGGCACTGGTGGTACCTTCACCATCAGTGCCACTCTCGACCCTAAATAGGAAAGCGCGCTCATTGCTTTCCTGCGGGCGAACGTCGACGTGTTTGCGTGGCAACCGTCTGACATCCCCGGTGTACCCAGGAAAGTAATTGAGCACCATCTTGCTGTTTGTCCTCATGCGCGGCCCGTCAAGAAGAAGGTCAGGAAGCAAGCAGTGGAGCGCCAAGAATTCATCGCAGAAGAGATCAAGAAGTTGGAAGCAGTAGGCCTTGTCAGAGGAGTGCTCCATCCTACGTGGTTGGCCAATCCTGTAGTCGTGCGCAAGGCGAACGGGAAATGGAGACTTTGTATCGACTTTACCGATGTTAACAAAGCTTGTCCCAAAGACCCATTTCCTTTGCCGCGCATTGACCAGATTGTTGACTCCACGGCCGGATGTGACTTGCTTTCATTTCTTGACGCATACTCAGGATACCATCAGATCTTCATGGCAGAAGAGGATGAGGAGAAGACCGCATTCATCACTCCATGTGGCACGTACTGTTTCATACGGATGCCTTTCGGTTTAAAAAATGCTGGTTCAACATTTTCAAGGGTAGTACATGTCGCTCTTGAGCCACAAATACACAGAAATGTGGAAGCCTACATGGATGACATAGTGGTCAAGAGCAAGGACAAGGCAACTCTGATTCAAGATTTAGACGAGACCTTTGCATATCTGCGCAAGATCAGACTCAAGCTCAACCCCGAGAAGTGTGTGTTTGGAGTCCCCTCCGGCAAGCTTCTCGGGTTCTTCGTGTCTCAGCGGGGAATCGAAGCCAATCCCGACAAGATCAAGGCCATTGAGCAGATTGAAGCACCAAAGCGCGTCAAGGATGTACAAATACTTGCCGGTTGCGTGGCTGCTCTCAGCAGGTTTATCTCTAGGTCTGCTGAGCGCGCCCTGCCGTTTTTCAAAATATTGAAAAAGGCAGGTCCAATGAAATGGACTCCGGAAGCGGAGGCTGCGCTGCAAGACTTGAAGAGATACCTGTCCTCCACTCCAATACTTGTCGCACCTAAGCCACAAGAGAAGTTGCTGCTATATATAGCGGCAACCAATCAAGTGCTTAGTGCTGCGTTAGTAGCAGAGAGGGAGGCAGATGAGGAGCCAGCAACCACGGCAGGCGCATCCAGCGACAAGCAGGGGGCTTCCCCGACAAGCTCTGGTCCCGACAAGGATGGATCTGCGCAAACGCGCGAGGAGATACAGAAGAGAATGGTACAGCGCCCAGTTTACTTTGTCAGTTCCCTTCTGCAGGGGGCTAGGTCAAGGTACTCTGGCGTGCAGAAATTGCTTTTCGGCCTTCTCATGGCCTCGAGAAAGCTACGCCATTACTTCCAAGCACATGAGATCATAGTTGTCACTCGTTTTCCGCTGAAGAGGATACTACAGAATCCAGAAGCAACAGGCAGGATTGTTGAGTGGGCACTGGAACTGTCAAGCTTTGGCCTCAAGTTTGAGAGTACTTCAACTATCCAAAGCAGAGCGTTGGCAGAATTCATAGCAGAATGGACGCCAACACCAGATGAAGAAATTCCAGAAATGAGCATCCCCGTCGAGGAAGCAAGCAAGGCGTCGGCGCTGGCGTGCTACTTGTCGCACCCATCGGAGAGCACCTCAAGTACGTAGTCCAGATGCACTTTCCCAAGGAGCAAGAACAAACAATACTGCAGAGTATGAAGGCTTGCTTGCCGGTCTCAGGATCGTGGCAGACCTTGGGATCAAGAAGCTCATTGTCAGGGGTGACTCGCAGCTTGTCGTCCGCCAAGTGAACAAGAGCTATCAGAGTCCGTTGATGGAAGCCTACGTCGACGAAGTGAGAAAGCTAGAAGAGCACTTTGACGGCCTACAGATGGAGCATATTCCAAGAGCTCAGAACGCCATTGCCGATGGCGTATCAAAGTGCGCCGCACTTAAGTTACCTGTGGAACCAGGGATCTTTGTGCTCAAGCTGACTCAACCGTCCATAACGCCATCAACTGGATAGAGCAAGAAGAGGAAGTTGATTTCTGGTGACTATTTTCCGGCAGAGCTTCCCGAAGCTGCCACCAAGAAGGTCCCCAAGATCAACGCCAAGAGCGCTGAGGAGCAGTCTGCTCCGGCAAGCCCTAGGGTTTGTTCCGTTGAAGGAGAAGCTCCCGACAAGTTTTGCTCTGGAAAGCTTGCCGGGGAACGTCAAGCTCCGGCAGAGCCGCAGGTTCTCGCCGTAGAAGTGGATGTTCTCGCAGCAGCAGATTTGCCTTTAGTCCTTGTTGTCGAGCCACAAGCTCCAGCATGGGCACAGCAGATTGTCCGTTTCCTTCAGACAGGAGAACTTCCCGAAGAGCAAGAAGAAGCGGAAAGAGTAGCCCGGCAGTCAAGTATGTACCAGTTTGTCGACAACACACTGTACAGAAGAAGACTCAACGGTGTGAAATTGAAGTGTATTCACCGGGAAGACGGACAAAAGCTGTTGGTAGAGATACATGGAGGCATATGTGGTCACCACATTGGCGCAAGAGCACTTGCCGGCAAAGCATTCCGGCAAGGTTTCTTTTGGCCGACAGCCCTCCAGGATGCAACTGCACAAGTAACCAAGTGTGAAGCGTGCCAGTTCCATTCCAAGCAGATACACCAACCAGCTCAAGCTCTCCAGACGATCCCTTTATCCTGGCCATTTTCGGTCTGGGGCTCGACATCCTCGGCCCCTTTCCCCGAGCAGTCAGGGGCTTTGAGTACTTGTACGTTGCAATCGACAAGTTCACAAAGCGGCCGGAAGTGGAAGCAGTGAGAAAGGTGACAGCACAGTCAGCAGTCAAGTTCTTCAGGTCGATTGTTTGCCGCTTCGGGATCCCTAATAGGATAATCACTGACAACGGTACGCAATTCACGAGCCGCACCTTCATGCAGTACGTCCAAGATCTTGGCGCCAAGGTCTGCTTCGCTTCTGTTGCTCACCCGAGAAGCAACGGTCAAGCGGAGAGGGCAAATGCTGAAGTGTTGCGTGGGCTCAAGACCAGGACTTTCGACAGGCTGCACAAGTGCGGAAGAAACTGGATCGAGGAGCTGCCGGTGGTTCTTTGGTCGATCAGGACGACACCAAATCGAGCCACTGGCCAGACACCTTTCGCTCTAGTCTATGGAGCAGAGGCAGTTCTCCCCACGGAACTCGTATACGGGTCACCTCAAGTGCTCTCTTATGATGAGCTTGAGCAAGAGCAGCTGCGACAAGATGACGCGCTACTCCTTGAGGAAGACCGTCTTCAGGTTGCTGTACGAGCTGCTCGCTACCAACAAGCTTTGCGCTGCTACCATAGCCGCAAAGTTAATGCCAGAAGTCTCGAGGAAGGCGACCTTGTTCTTCGGCGTGTTCAGTCCGGCAAGAATTCCAACAAGTTGACGCCGAAGTGGGAAGGCCCTTACCGGGTGAAACGAGTCACTAGGCCTGGCACTGTCCGCCTTGAGACCGAAGATAGCATTCCGGTGAGCAATTCCTGGAACATTGAGCATCTTCGTAAGTTTTACCCGTAAGGCGCGGTTGCTGGAACCTGTTCCGGCAACCACCTTTTGTACAAGTCTTGCCGCTGTTGCATGTAATCCTTTGTACAAAGCCGGGTGCAGACCCCGTGCATAAGTAAAGCTCATATGCTCCGCACATCTTGTCAATTCATGCTTTCTATTTTTTGCATATGTGATCTGACACTTTGTGCAGCACCTACTCCCCGGTAAGCAATAACGAGCCGTAAGGCTCCATATCTTTATTTTCTCCTCTTTCATTTTTCTCAAGGAAAGGAAGATTCCCTCGCCCACAAGTTTGCCGGGGGGGGGGGGGAAAGGAGAAGATAATGGTATGGACCAGGCGTCGTTCAAGAAAGTTTCGCCTTACCGGGAAGCAAACAACAGAAAAGCTAAGTTGCCAAAGTTTGACCAATCAGATTTTTAAAAATTTTAAGTTATCTCCCTTGAACGACCGCACTTTGTATGGAAAACCTGTGCGCGGAGGAACCAACTCGTAGCTAGTTGCGCCGTTACTTTGTTTCGAGTCCGCTCAACAACTTAAGTGAGCTGCGACTAGTTGCGACAAGGTTTCTTGTCGGTAGCGGCACCGCCAGCAGGCTACTGACGTCCCGCACTCAGCGCTCGCGGCTAAGATGCCTGCACCGGCAAGTTCCCTAAAAGCGTAGGGCAAAAACATACAAAGGGAGGAATCAAGTAAAGGGAATAACATTGCAATCATTACCCTGAATTGAGTTATATTACAAGGTAGCTTGTCGCGGCTCTAACAGATTGTTCTCATAACATGACCAGCAGCGACAAGAAAAGAAGAAAACGGGCGGCCTAGTCTACGCGATCGCCCTTAATCCTCTTGATCCCGCTCACCTTGTCCACAATGGGTGCGACAAGGGTCTTGAGCGCCTCCAGATCAGCATCCGGCGGCAGGGTCTTGAGGATGTTGGTGAGGTTGAGGCCCGGGTTGCGGAAGGCCACCTTCACCAACACCTTTTGAAGAGCTCCCGCGCAGATCTTGCACGACTCGTCGGCCAGATGCTTTGGGATCCTCTCCCGGAGTCGCTGGAGGGCCGTCGCCACGCCTTTGAAGAACAAGATGAGCTTGGCGCTGGGTTGGAGGTTCTCGTCGGAGGGATACCCGAGATCCTCCATCCCCAGCTGCGCCAGCTCCCTGTCAATGTCTGCGACAACATTCACGAGACCCTCCGTCCAGTGCTCCACATTCTCCCTAAAAGCATTCTGGGCGGCGGCAGCACTCGCCAGCAGCGCCTTGTCGGCCTTGATCTCCTCCTTCAAGGCCACCTCCTGCTCCCTGGCGCCGTCCAGCGTCTTGGTCAAAGTGGTCAGCTTCAACTCAAGATCTACGTTGGAGTCCTTGGCGGCGCTGAGCTCCTTGCCCTTCTCGGCGAGACGAGCCTGCAACTCTGAGTGGCTGTAGGCGTCCTTCTCCCGCTCATGCTTGAGCGCGGCAGGCTCCTCACCGCTCGCCTTGAGATCGGCCTCCAGCTGCGCCACCTTCGTCTCCAGCTCCTTCTTGGCGGCCTCAGCGGCTGCGGCAACATCCTCCGCTTGCTTGAGGGCTCCGCCGAATTTTCGCTCGCGCGCGGCAAGCTCCTCCTCGTGGGCGTCAATGTTGACCTTCCGCTGCACCAGCTCGCCCTCCTGCGGAGACAGCTTTTCAGCGGCAAGCCGCTGTTGCTCTTCGACTTCAGCCTTCTCGAGGAGGAAGGCCTTCTGCTCATCGGCGAGTTGCTCCCGCTCCTCTGCCAGGGACCGGAGAGCTTCCTGGTTGAGACCCCGGAGCTCCTCTGTGCGCTTCTCGATGTCCGCTCCCGCCTTCGCGACAAGCGCCTCGCGGGATTCCAGCTTGGCTTGCCGCGCGCGGTAGAGCGACAACAGCTTCCGCAGCAGCCGCTCCTCCTCAGGCTCGCCGCTGCTGCTGCTCGGCGCATCAACTAGCGTCAGCCCAGCGGAGGCGAGCACCTCTCCATCAAAGCTCTCTCCCTCGACCGGCGCCCTGGAGCTTGACGCCCAGGGGAGGTTGATGAAGACGCCATCGCCGGCCTTCAAGTAGACGCCTGGCTGGGGCTCTTCGGAGCCTGGCACTGCGGCAGCGGCGGACGGGTCGGCGGTCGACGTAGCGCCTGGCGCTCCTGTGGCCTCAGGGCCGTCAGTGCGATCGCCAGACCCCTCGCCAGCTGCTGCGGCGGCAGCTTTGGCGGCCTCGTCGCCGGCGGGATCATCAGCGCTGGCTGCTTCTTCAGTGCCAGCGGCGTCGTCGGCAGCAACCTCGGTCTCTATCGGCTCCGCAGCAGAGGGGTCTGATGGCCGGAAAAGTGAGAAAAGTCAAGCAAATACCCAAAAAGAAGAAGATCAAAAGAAGAAGAACCCAAGGGAAGTTTTGAAGCGTGAGGATTACCTGTACCGGGTTCTGCAGTCGTGGTCTCCGCCGCCGGGGTGGCGCTGGTGCTGTCCCTTGCCAGAGAACTCTCCCTTGCCGGAGACTTCTCCCTTGCCGGAGAACTCTCCCTTGCCGGAGGACTCTCCCTTGGCATTTCGGGGGCGGCCTCCGGGCGCTCCTGGTGGGGCTGCTCTGCTCCTACACAAACCAACAGTCAGATGTCAGCAAAGAAAGAGTATCCATGCGCGCCTAACAGCGGAAAGTGAACCATATACTTACGCTGGGGGCTGCTCTGGAGAACAGTTGCTGGGTCCGGCAAGGTTGTCTCGGACGCACCCCCTGCTGTCGCGGTGGGTTCGTCCTCGATGATAATCACCGGGACCTTGGCCCTCTTCACTGCTCTCTGGGCCAGAGTCCTAAAAAGGAATAAGTTCAGAGTAAAGCAAATGAGATACAAGACAAAACAGCAAGAATTGAAGAACTACAAGTACAACAAGAGAATCTTACTATTCTTCTTCCTCGTCGGAGCTAAACGCGGAGAAGTCGAAGTCCGGCTCACGTCTGGCGCGAGAAGGCGGAGGAGTAGTTTCCCTTGGCCGCTTGGCGGGAACAATGGCGGTGGTCTGAGACGACCCCGCTCTGGCTGCCGCCGCGGCGTGAGAAGCGGCAGGAGCAGAAGCGGTGGTCCGGGTGGACCCCGCTCCAGTTGCCGCAGCAGCGTGAGGTGCTCCCGCGGCAACAGTGCTTGCCGCGGTGGAGCATGTCGCGCGGCGCGGCGACTGTTGACTCGCCCGCCGCCCCGCTACGTCCCCGGCCTTGCGGATACGCCTTCTTGGTGGGGATGTAGGCTCTGCTTGCGGCGAGCTGCCTGAAGATGAGGAGGAAGAGGAGTTGATCTCCAGCGAGCCGCTCGTATCCTCGGCGGGCTCGCTCAACTCGACTTCATGCCCGGAAAGCTCTTTCTCGCCGACGAGCTCCTCTCGCTCGGCACGGCTTGCCGCCTCTGCTGCCTCTGCCTCCTCCACGGTGAATCCAAATTCGCCCGCGGCTGCGGCTGCTGCCGCCTCTTCCAGCCTAGTGGCGATGCGTGTCATCTCCGCATCGGTCGTGTCGCGGGTGAGGCTTTTCTTTTCGTCGGAGCAGACCGGCACTTCTACCAAGCCGTCAAAGAACTCCTGCACGACGTTGTCTGCAGGCTCTTGCCAAGTTGGGACAATTCCATGTGAATCGCACAACGGCATCATTGCACGGATGCGGTCGAGCGCGGAGTTGTTGCACAGTGGAACGACACCCTTCGGCAACCTGAACACTTCGGGATGTTGAGGGTCGTACTTGAACAGCTCCTGGAGCATCGCGTTAAGCTCCAGAACAGTGAAGTTGAAATTGAGGCCCGGATGCAGCCTCATGATATCCGCCGCATTCTTGAATTCCCAGGCGGGTCTCCCCCGTTCCTGCAGGGGGGCGATGCGGCGGCGAAGAAAATCTGCGCCAACAGCGCCTACAGTGAGCCCGGCAAGCCTGAGGCATAGGATCCGGGGCCACGTCACTCCAATCACTGCCGCGTGCTGCTGGGGCTTGGCGCCGGGCGGTAAACGGCTGCGGGTTCTCCTCGACAATCTAGCACCAGTCTGCTCTCCATTCCTCCCACTTGCCGCGGAACTCTCCCTCCAGATAAGTGTCCTTCTTGCCGGCCCTCGAGATCCAGGCGATTCCGCCGGATAAAGGCTCTCCTCTCTCTACTCGGGGCATAAAGAAGTGGCGAAAAAGGGCTACATTGGGATAGACTCCGACAAAGTTTTCGCAGAGATGTGCGAAAACTTCCATGGTCAGAATAGCATTGGGGGTGAAGTCAAGGAGGCGGAACCCGTAGGTGTTCATAATATCGCAGAAAAACTCAGAGAAGGGCGGGCAGAGCCCGCAGTAGAAGAACAAGGCGAAGAAAGGATATCCGTTTGGAGCCATTTTCCAAGCGGCGGCTGGAAGTACCTTCGTGCGCGGATGCGCTCGCGTCTCCGTCGACCAGAAGAGGTAGTAATTCTCCCTCAGCTCCCTCGCGGCGAGCTTGGGGGGAAGATTGCCCGCTCCTTTCGCAGCGTCGCAAGCCGCTGCGCCTCGGTCGACTTCACAACCTTCCCTTTGTCGGCTCTCGGAGCCATGGCGGAAGTGGTGGAGGAGGTCGACGGCGTTGGTGGTGCTGGTGGCGATGGTGGGCGGGGCGCTGCTCTCTTTCACCTTTGGGAAGACGAGGGAGCGGCGGAGATTTCCGAGATTGGAGTAGCAACCGGCGAATGGGCGAACTACCCCTGTTTCCCATGCTTATAAAGAGGGAGGGGGCGGACGGTCCACCTTTCCGAATAAAGAAACCACCCACGATCTCTCCCACTACGCCGCATTCAACGCGTGCCGTTCGGGGAGGGCGCGGTGGATACGGGGAGAGATACGGCATAACCCAGGCCGCGCGTGCCCGTGCCCTGTTTTGGGCCTGGCCCAACAGCGCTCGGCACTGTGTATGGCCCAAGCCCGGGGGCTCCTATCGGTGTACTAGAGTAGGGGTACCCTAGTATCCCGAACTTGTGCACGGGCAGTCGCAGCATCCCGCGGCAAGGCTCGCCGGGTGACCGCCAAGGTCCTCCGTGGTTCCTTAGGAGCCATTCAAGGACAAAGTATCCAAGCCAAGGAGACAAGACCCCGGCAAGAGGAGCTTGCCGGGAAGGCCAACCAAGGCATCTCAAGGAACTTGCCGCGACGCGCCACGCGTCCCGGCAAGGCCCGGTGAGCGACAAGCTCCCGGACGCGACAAGACAACGACTGCGGCAAGGCGCTTGCCGCGGCAAGCCACCATTCTGTGCCCGCGCTCCAGCACATCCACCAACGTGTCGCTCTGGGACCCTTCCAGGCGTACGTGGCGGGAGGCTGTGCAGCCAGCGGTGCGCGGTGGCAAGCGGCGCTGACAAGATTGCCATCGTGGCGAGCGGTGGCGTCCCTGACGGTCCCTTTTGCACTATTTAAGCGACGCAGATGGGCATTTAATGCCCTTGTCCCCTGCCGTCAGGGTTAGGTATGATACACTGTAGCAGGTAGCTGTACCAACCGCAACACCTTTCCATTTTTACCCTTGTCTACGTTGCCACCTGTCGGTGACCCCTTGAGCATATAAAAGGAGGCCCATGCGCAACGTGGAGAGGGGGGGAAGAGGACACTCATGCTCGGTCTCGTTAGCTGCTGGAGTGTACTGTAGCACTCCGCGCTCCCGAGCAAGAACTCAATAAAAACCACAAAGCAGGAGTAGGGTTTTACGCATCCGTGCGGCCCGAACCTGGGTAAACTGCTCGTGTGCTTCGCCTCAATCCGCTCTTCGCGCGACCCTCGCCCCCGCTGAACCGAAAGGGACTCGGTCCGCCGGTCCCATAGGTGCTCGTGGATTAGTCCCCCGGCAACTCCGGTTTTCAACAAGAACATTTGAAGCCAAATGCTAAATGTTTCCTGCTCAATTATCCAAACACCGCTGTATGGGTAATGAAATTTTTATCCCCTTACCTAAAGAGTTTTCTACATTATATCCTGTCATGGATATTGTCGGCGTTCTGGGAACGGGGGTCCCCAGACTTGCCTGCCTGCGGCTTGTGGCATGGCTCAAAGGGGGGCCCAGCACGGCCCATCTTCATCAACACAGACCCAAGACCCTCACGAGGGGCCAAGCCTCGCAGGGCGGACGACACGGAGATTCCTCAGGCACCAGGGCGAGGAGGCGGAGAGATCAAGGCGGGGTACCACATGAGGTGCCCGTGACGCAAGCCATGACGACCAAAGGCGCCAGCCGCGCAGTGTCCTCCTTTCCTCTTTGGTGCAAAGGGAGCAAGCGCAGGCGAGAGCATCAAGCAAAGGCACCCGTTTCGGTGCAACAAGACCAAGACCAGTCCGACGGCAGGGAGGAAGTCATTGTGGAGACCAAGCCAGCGTCACCGCCAGAGCCTTTGGCAGGCAAGGACCAACTTTAGTCAGGATAAGTGTACCAGATGTTCCCCTTCAAAATGGCCAATTGTTGGCGCCCTTCCCGCTCAATATTTGGGAAGAGGCCCAGGGCCTTTGCCTATAAATAGGACTAGCCACCCCCAAGGCAGGAGGGATCGAGAATGGGCCAACCCAGAAACAAGCTGGGATCGGATCGAGTAGCATCACACACACACACAGAGAGAGAGAAGGGTGATTGAACTCCTCCCAGCAGTTCATCGCCCCAGCCAAGAACAGACCCTCACGAGGCTGTTCTTCCTTGTATTGCTCATCATCATCAGCCCAAGAGGCAATCCACCACACCACACACTGGAGTAGGGTATTACACCACAACGGTGGCCCGAACCAGTATAAACCCTGTGTCTCTTGTGATGTTCTTTCCATAGCTTAGATCTTAGCGAGGCAGAGGGGTGCAGGTAGGTAGAAGGAGAAATATCCGCGCGCACCCCAGTGTTCGAACCTCAAGGGTCTGCCGGAACCCGAAATCCGATATTTGGCGCGCCAGGTAGGGGTGCGCCGGAATTCGTCTTCCACCACCCCGTTCTCCTGCGACCATCGCGTCCATGTCTGACGCTCGTCAGGCCCGCGCCGAGCGCCGGGCCGCTCTCGCTTCCCGCGTCGCCCAGACGGCTCCTGTCGGTTGGCGTCCTCGCCGTTCCCCGTCAACTACCATCGACGCCGCCACCGGCCCGGCGGGGGACGAGCGGCAAGCGTCGTCTCAGCATCCGTCCATGCGGCAAGACGGCCGCACCGCTACTCCCTCGCTCACCCCAGCTAGTTCTTCGTCCCGCGCGCTCCGCGCACCCATGGAGGCTCGAGCTGCACTCATCGCGGAAAATGAGCTCTTGCGCTATCGTCCCGTCGACGACGTCTACGAAGAATGGCTCGGCCGCGTCGCCAAGCTCGTTCGCGCCGCAGGGGGCTCTCCTGCGCCATCCGTTCCGCTGCACCGCACCCCGCCCCGCGCGGGCGACGAAGCTCCGGTGGCGCCCCGGCTGCCTCCTCCTCAAGAAGGCGCCATGGCTCCAAGGCGCGTGGCCCCTGGGCGGAACCCGCTCCGTCAGGTGCCAGTGCGGCAAGAGCAGAGCTGCCAAGAAGTCCCTCGCCCGCAAGAAGCTGCCCGGGCGCTCCCTGCTCCAGCATGTCGCGACCATGCTCCTGCTCCCGCACGTCAAGACCCCGCGCTGCTCCCAGCTGTAGCGCGTGGGGACATGCAAGATCAAGCTCTCCGTCACCCAAGGCCTCCCGTGGCCACAGCTGGCTGCCGTGCCTTCACCATCGAGCTACGCAGCGTCGCGTGGCCCGGCAAGTTCAAGCCAGACCTGCCTCCTCGTTACGACGGCACGGCCGACCCTACGGAGTTCCTCCAGCTCTATGAGCTGGGCATCGAAGCTGCCAACGGAGACGAGAAGGTCATGGCGAACTGGTTTCCCATGGCGCTCAAGGATGGGGCCCGCACCTGGCTCCTGAACCTGGCTCCAGGCACGATCTCCTCCTGGGACGAGATGCGCACCCGCTTCATCGCCAACTTCCAAGGTACTCGCGACCGGCCACCCGCCGTGAGCGACATGCGCCGCATCAAGCAACAACCCGGAGAGACCCTGCAGAAGTACATCCAGCGCTTCAACAACTCACGCCTCAAGATTCCCAAGGTGACCAAGGAGGCCATCATCTCAGCCTTCTCCGACGGCGTGCGCGATGTCAAGACGAAGGAGGAGCTGGCGATGCATGAAGACCTGTGCACTTCCTTGGAGTTGTTCAACTTGGCAACCAAGTGCGCCAGGGCTGAAGAAGGGCGTCTCTCCCTCCTCGAGCTGCCTGCCGCAGACCCAGAAGAGAAGAAGCCCAAGGCCAAGGATGTGAAGCGCAAGGGGGCTGCCGTGCTCGCGGCAGAACCAGACACCAAGCGGGGCAGAGATCAGCCCGAACCTTCCAAGGGCAGTCGGTACTGTGTGTACCACGACCTCCACACCCACAACACCAACGAATGTCAAGAGCTCCGAGCCGTGTGAGAAGGAAGGATCGGCCGTCGCCCCGACCGCGGTGACCGGGGCTACGGTCGAGGAGGAGGAAGGAACGCAGGACGCTGGGAAGACCGCTGCCCGCGCCAAGGGTGGCGCGATCAACCTCGCGAGGATCGCTGGCAACGCCCGCCTCGCGAGGGAGACTAGAGGGATCAGCCTCGCGAGGATCGCCCGCAAGGCAACGCAGGCCTCCCTCCGCTGCCGCCGCAGCCAAGGAGAAACGAGGACCGCCATCAGGACGAGGGGGCTGGGGGCTTCCAGGAGCCGCGTGCGGTCGCCTGCATCCTGGGCGGGGCTCAAGCCCCAGCCTCTCAACGCATCTTCAAGCAGTTCGCCCGCGAAGTGAATGCAGTCCTCCCCAAGCTGGAAGCCACGCGCCCTCTCAGGTGGTCGGCGTGCGCCATCACGTTCAGCTCAGCAGATCAGCTCAAGTGTGCGGCTACAGCCGGAGTCCTCCCGATGCTTTGTTCCCCAATCATCAGCAACGTGGTGGTCACCAGGACCCTCATCGATGGCGGGGCAGGTCTCAACATCCTGTCCGTGGAAACATTCAACAATCTCCAAGTGCCCCACAACTAGCTCCAGACGACCAAGCCTTTCTCCGGAGTCACCGAGGGCTCCACGGTCCCGATTGGGCAGGTCCGCCTCCCTGTCACCTTCGGGGCACGCGACAACTACCGCACCGAGCTCATCGACTTCGATGTCGCTCACATTCGCCTGTCGTACAACGCCATCCTTGGGTACCTAGCGCTGGCCAAGTTCATGGCCGTAACTCACCATGGCTACAACGTCCTCAAGATGCCAGGAAGTGGTGGAGTCATCACAGTGCCCTGTGAAGAGAAGGACGCGGTGTGTTCCCTGGAACGAGCCTTTCAGGCCGCATCACTGGAAGACCCGGATCGCGGAAGCAGGAGGCTTCCCGAGACCGCTCCCAAGAAGAAGAAGACATCGTCCGGCCCGGCCCCTCAGGAGGTAGGCCCCTCAGGGCCCGCGCCTGCCCAGGGGGAACCTCCTTCCATCGCATAGGAAAGCGCGCCCAACGCCCTCCTCAGGCAGGGCTCGGGGGCTCTCCCCTGGAGGGCCACCGACCTGGCTAAGGTCATGAGGGAGGCGCTTGGGCACCACATGGAGGCATGTTTCGAAGCACGTTTCCCTCAATAAGGAGTAAGGCAAGGAGATCCAGACCCTCAGGAGTTCGTCAGCAAGGTCATTCAGGAGCTACAGGAGTCAAGAGTCATGAAAGGCGGCCGCCGCCTACCTGCTGTGGCTCCCCATCCAGGCGAGGATGGTGGGCTGCGCGCCTGCATCGACATACCAGGGCTCAATCGAGTCGCCTCTCTGGGGCGCCTCTGGCCCTCGCGAGTGGGGCGCTGCGAAGGTCCACCCCACAGCTACGTTCGCATGCCTTACGGCTTGCCGAACGCGGTTGCCACGTACCAGCACCTCATGAGGGGCATCATGGAGGCTCAAGAGGCCAGGCGTTCCGCAGCCCTGGTGGAGATGGAGATGGTCCGCGAGGAGCCACCAGCGCCTCTGGAGCCTCCCGAGGCCCCTGGGCCTGGGGGCTCGTGAGGATCGGCTTCCGCAGCCCACCGAGTCTGCTACACCAACACTCCTTCGTCCTCAACATCATCAGGTGACATCTTTCAAGTTTCATTTCCAGCTAGGAGCGCCCCCCAGGGCTGCATTATTCCCAGGCTGTGTGGGTCTGTCCGTGCGGCATGTATCCCTTTTATTTCATGTTGTTAGCTTACTTTGTTGGGGGCGCCCCATGGGCTGCATCATCCCCAAGTCGCTCGGGCCTGACGCAGTGATGTTCGCCTTCCCAGCATCTATTTGAATGAATCCACTCCTTCGCAGCTAATGTGTTTGACCTAGTTGCCCGCTCAACTGACGCCAACTGACGGAGCTGCTCCCAAACGGCACGACGCTTGCGCATGGGTCCGTCCCTGCAACGCCGACAAACCTGCATGGCTGAGCTCTGGCCGTGGCAGCCCCGCATGGCGCCACCTCGTCAAGCCTTCAGTGCCTCATCGCCCCTCGGAAGCAACCAACGGCTAACTGTCAATTGTCATGGCAACCCCTCGTTCTTTCTATGATGGGTCTACAGGATCTCCTAAAGGAGCTGCATCAGGCGAGGCCCTTGCGGTGTCTCCTTCACTCTCATCCGCGCGAACCGCTTGTACGTTAAAGGGGGGGGTGCCTGAGCATCGCGACTCATGGCTCCTACTGGCTATCCAGCCCTCACCCTCTGGCCTTGTCCACGGCATCGCGACCTGGCATACCAGCGACGGCTGAGACTCGCTCGAGGGCCGGGACCCGAGGACGTAGAGAAGAAAGGGTAGCAAAGGCGAGAGGGGAGGGACACGCGAGGACCTCACCGAGAGAGCGGCCCCTGATTCTCGAGATAAGTCACCACCCGGAAGCACCAGCTACCGTGGCACCATCCCCGCACCTAATGCAATCCCGTGTTAGCGACGCCACTCTCCTTTCTCACCGAACGACGGCTGCTTGAGCGCCAAAGGGGACCTCCTGAGCATCGCGACTCAGGGGCTCTTACCGGACCCCGGGTCGCTCACCTCCTGGCCTTGACCACGGCATCGCGACCTGGCATACCAGCGACGGCTGAAGCCGCCTTGGGACTGGGACCTGTCAGCGCAGAGTACCAATCCCTCATGAGGTTCGAAAGGGAGAACTGAGCTAAGACGGAATGAGAAACTCGCACAGTTCTACGACAAGGGTTATATTAACAAAACAGGATCACAGGCACCTTACAAGCCCCCACGGGACGCGTCTTTGATTCCTCGCAGGGAACAGATCCTAAAAGGACGATAACTACACGCGCCCCTGCAAAAGACGCCATCATCAACAGTGGGCCGTCAAGCACCGGCGCCAACCCCATCCAGATTAGAGTCGGCGACGGCCTGACGAGCCCGCCCTGCTCAAGGAGCAGCGCCGGCTCAGGGGCTCGTAGCTGTCGTCGCTCGTCTCCGGAGTCGCGAAGAGCTCGCCGGAGTCGCTGGAACCTCCGATGCCTCCACCGCCTAAGGAGCCGCCAAGGGAGCGGTCGGCGGGCCCGGTCCTCGCCGTAGCAGGGTCCCGACCACCTCTCCCGGGGCAGCACTCCAGCCGGCGCCCGTTAGCATCGAAGACCTTGAAGAACATCACCGAAGCACCGTCGTACTCCAAGTGGATCGCGAGGGCGCCTCTTGTCCTGCGAACCCGAGCGATTTCGCTCCAGCCTCGAGTCATGAAGACCTCGCGCGGGGCAGCGACCGCGACCTCTGCCTCGGTCTCGAGGGTGCTGCAGCCGGCGTGCTGCAGCCAAAGCTCCAGGAGTTCTCCCTGCGGGATGATGGAGGCAAAGAAGGAAGGAAGGCGAATCCAGGACTGAGGAGGCATGGCGGCGTGGAGCACGAACTCTCGGGAGGAGCCCTTGATGTGGACCCTAGGGGGGACGACCCACACCTTCGTGAACCGTCGGCGCCGACGGCGGCGCTGCCCGTGGCGATCGGCATCGACTCCTTCAGAGCCCTCGATGTGGGCGTACAAGGGAAGCGGGAACCTCGGCGGTGGCCGCTCGCACCAGGGCCTCGACACCACCTGATGGGCCCCCTCGTCCCGGCCGCGGAGGGCGAGCCGTTTCTTCGGCGGGAGTGGGTCTGGTTCCTCTCAGGGATCCTTTCCCTTCTCTGCCGCCGAGAACCGGCGGATCGGAGCCATCGCAGCAAGACGGAGCAAGGACCGGGAAGAAGGAGAAGCAAGAAGGGATGGACTGGAAGGGGGCGCGCTGTTCCGTACTTATGGCTGGCGAAGGCCAACCGCTGACATCCACGATCGTAGGTAATCATGATCCGCTTTGCATGTAGGGACTTGTACAATCCGTGCATTTGCCGAGGCGCCATGGGGAAGTGGAGACGCCCACGTCCAATCAACCGCCACGGGGCGCCCAAGGCCGCAGGCTGTTAGGGCCCGCGGCTCTTCGCTCTTGCCCTTTCGCCTCCCTGCACGGCCAAGTTCGGGCGCGCCTTGGGCCCGGGGGCTACTGTCGGCGTTCTGGGAACGGGGGTCCCCAGACTTGCCTGCCTGCGGCCTGCAGCATGGCTCAAAGGGGGCCCCAGCACGGCCCATCTTCAACAACACAGACCCAAGACCCTCGTGAGGGGCCAAGCCTCGCGGGGCGGACGACACGGAGCTTCCTCAGGCACGGCCTCATCAGGCTGGCTCGCGAGGAGGCGGAGAGATCAAGGCGGGGTACCTCACGAGGTGCCCATGACGCAAGCCATGACGACCAAAGGCGCTAGGCGAGCGCCAGCCAAGCAGTGTCCTCCTTACCTCTTTGGTGCCAAGGGAGCAAGCGCAGGCGAGAGCATCAAGCAAAGGCACCCGTTTCGGTGCAACGAGACCAAGACCAGTCCGACAGCAGGGAGGAAGTCATTGTGGAGCCCAAACCAGCATCACCGCCAGAGCCTTTGGCAGGCGAGGACCAACTTTAGTCAGGATAAGTGTACCACTTGTTCCCCTTCATAATGGCCAATTGTTGGCGCCCTTCCCGCTCAATATTTGGGAAGAGGCCCAGGGCCTTTTCCTATAAATAGGACTAGCCACCCCCACAGCAGGAGGGATCGAGAATGGGCCAACCCAGAAACAAGATGGGATCGGATCGAGTAGCATCACACACACACAGAGAGAGAAGGGTGATTGAACTCCTCCCAGCAGTTCATCGCCCCAGCCAAGAAGAGACCCTCGCGAGGCTGTTCTTCCTTGTATTGCTCATCATCATCAGCCCAAGAGGCAATCCACCACACCACACACTGGAGTAGGGTATTACACCACAACGGTGGCCCGAACCAGTATAAACCCTGTGTCTCTTGTGCTGTTCTTTCCATAGCTTAGATCTTAGCGAGGCAGAGGGGTGTAGGTAGGTAGAAGGCGTAATCTCCGCGCACACCCCAGTGTTTGAACCTCAAGGGTCTGCCGGAACCCAAAATCCGACAGATATCATGCTCTGCTTGTCCTTGGGAAGGATATACCCCTGAAATATGTGTTTAAACACATTTTCCTTTCCATTGATCTGTTTAATCTGATAATCATACTATCCTTTCCATTGTATTGTTTAACCTTTCCAGTAATCTGACTTAACTAAGCAGTGGCATTTTCCTGCTTAGGTAAGCAACAAGTTGTAGCACTCTGTCAGTAAGACCCTGTTACTATTGTTGATGAAATTCCGGTAGCCACCGATGGACGAGAACTTTGCCTATTGGTCCGCCTTGTTCAATGAGCAGGAAAATGGTTCTCTTTGTCCCTCGCCCTTGGTACCGATGTTGTTGCCGACATAAATGATAGGCTATCCTCTGACATACCTTTCTTACATGATCATGCAAGACGTCCTCGCTCTTCCTACTTTTAATCCACATGGTGGGCCCATAACCCATAGTTCCACAGGATCGAAACCTGACTCTCTTGTACACCCCCTTTTCTTAAGGTTGTTCCTCGTGCGTGACCTCATATGTAATTCACGAGCCACCTTCCTAGTGACCCATTCTGGTATCAGACGCAATACTTATTTTCGTTACTCTGAACCCCTTTTCACGCCCTGTTTCAGGCATCGAACGATTGCCTGCCCGCTTGAAACCTTTCATGGTACCTTCTTACTTGCTCTCGATATCTTCTTAAGTTCAATTCGACAGTTACTTTCCGACATCTTCCCCCGATGTTATCGACCAGATAGTCGACCATGCAGAGGTCTGTTCTCCCGGAATGCCCACCCTTTATTCTTTTGTAAGTACGGTGAAATTCCGAAGAAAAGATGATGACTTCATCCTGGTGACATGAAGCAGACAAATGAAGACATCAATGTAATGGATCGACCTCGTTGAGAATAGCAACCAAGACCGATAAGATTCATTAGAATTTCGTAACCAGATCTTTCCCCCTTACTACACCTCTTAAATCTCGGGACGAGATTTCTTGTAGTGGAGGAGAATTGTGACGCCCGGATAATTAAGCTACAGTAATCCCCTGCTAATGATGCCAGGTCACCATCATTACTGTTGCTAATCTCACTCGAGTCAAAGCCGGTTCATATTCAAATTTAAATCACAGTAAAAATTTAAAGTTTTCAAAATTCAAAACTAAAAAGTACAAACTATGACAAATAATTCATAAGTAATATTGGTGGATAATTCATCTTTTTGTAAATTACTTAAATACACTAAAGCAATTAAATCAGAGGCTTAAACTATTGTTTAAATACCTTTTTAATAGTAAAATATTTTAACTAATTTAATTAAAGTGCCAAACTTTTGTGGCAGTGGCATATTTTACAAAACTAATTATAGTGAAATATTTATAATTTATAAAACTAAAGTAAATAGAAACAAAAGGAGAACATAAAATAAAAAAAGGGAAAAGAAAACAGAGCGCATTGTTGGACTCGGATCTAGGCGCACACAGTGCAGCCCAGCCCAACAACCGCAGCCTTTCTTCCCCCCTCCGGCTACAGGAGAAGGCCGCGACACCATGGCCACAGGCGCTCAACCTCGCGCACCACTACACCACCGAGGGGATAAGGGCGAGCCCCCTCGACCTCGTCTTCCCCCCTAGAGATCTTTTCCTCCTCACCCACTACCTCTCCCCTCACCTTATCTGCCCCACCACTTAGTGTTGTCGCCGTCGCAGCACCTCCGTTAGCGTGGCCAACGGCCACCATTCGTCGTCCTTTGGAGCCAAAGAGGACCGACGTCCTCGTCTTCGACGCCTACACTACTGGATCGGGGCCGGGAGACCACCTCAGCAACGCCCGCATCGACTCCTTCCCCCACGGCCACGCCGCCATCGCCGTCGATCTCCACCACTGGTGCCTCCCCGCGGTTCCGAGCACGCCCACGAGCTCCCTCGCAGTGAGCCGCGTCCACCCCCCTCTTTCCTTCCTTTGTCTCCCGCTGTAGCCATCGTCCGTGTGCACCGCTCGCGCTCACCAACCGCATCGTCCCCGCGCCCAGGCGCTCGCCCTCGCGTGCCCCGTCATGGCCAACCCCCGGTGAGCTCGCACTCACCGGCGCTCCAGGTTCTTTGACCGCGCCTTCTCCTGCTACTGCTGCCCACCACTACCTCCGGTGCCTCCCACTGCCGTCATTGCCGCCTTTTGCTGCCGCGGCCGCGCTGACGGCTGCTCCCGCGCGTCCTCGGCTCGCGTGGCCACCGCCTACGCCTTAGCCGCCTTCACCTGCAGCCACCCCGCAGCTGCCTGTGCCCGCCGCATGTGCCGGCAACCTCGCCCGCTCCGGACGCCGCTCGCCTCGACGCCAGCACCGTAGCAGACCGGCCCCGCACCTACCGCGACCACCACCCGCTGCGCCGCGCCAGGGGCTTTCAGGCGCCCCTAGTCATGCGCCCGGCCGACGCCGGAGTTGGCCAGATGGTCGTCGCCGTCGTCCCTTGTTAACCCAGGCGGTTAGCCACTAACTAAAAACCCCTAAACTGCCACTGACCCGTGGGCCCATGGACATTAACTTAGTTTAAATATAAACTAATTTAAGTAACCACCTCTAAATATTTCTTTTAAAAAGAAAATGTTAAAACTGTGAGAATGACAGCTGGGCCCCACTACCCAGGTTTGACCAATTAATAGTTGACTAGTCAATTGCTGACTGGACATTTGACTGGGTCAACCTAGTCCCCTGGCCCCACATGCCATTGACTGTGGCTAGGCCTCAGTGGGTATAAAAAGTATATCCTGTTTTAATTCGAATTAATAAATAATTTTAGAAAAACTTTAAAACTTTGAAAAATCATATAAAATAATCTGTAACTCGGATCAAAATACTTTGTACATGAAAGTTGCTCAGAACATCGAGACGAATCCGGATTCGCAGCCCGTTCGCCCGCCAAGCATCCCTAACATAGCGAACATGCAACTTTCCCCCTCCGGGTCATCTGTTCGAAAACGCGAAACACCGGGGATACGTTCCCGGATGTTTTCCCCCTTCACCGGTACCACCTCGTACTGCGTTATGGCACACCTAGCATCACGCTTTGTCATGTCATGCATGGTCATGCATCTGTTTGTTTAATATTTATTGTTTCTTCCCCCTCTTCTCTCGCTAGACACCGAGACTGACGCCGCTGCTACCTAGTACGACTACAGTGTTGACGACCCCTCTCTCTTGCTAGAGCAACCAGGCAAGCCGCCCCCCTTGATCACCAGATATCGCCTACTCTCCTCTATACTGCTTGCATTAGAGTAGTGTAGCATGTTACTGCTTTCCGTTAATCCTATCCTGATGCATAGCCTGTCATTGTTGCTACAACTGTTGTTGCCTTTACCTGCAATCCTAAGGCTTAGTATAGGATGCTAGTTTATCATTAGTGGCAATACTTTCTTGTCCGTCTACCATGCTATACTATCAGGCCGTGATCACTCGGGAGGTGATCACAGGTATATTCTTATACATAAATACATGATATATAGTTGGTGGCTAAAGACGGGTCGACTTGTAGGAGTACCCGCGAGTGATTCCAATGTTGGGGGCTAAAGGGGCAGGTGGCTCCATCCCGGTAGAGGTCGGCCTGAGTTCCCGAAGGCCCCCGACGGTTACACTATGGTGGAGCGACAGGGCAGGTCGAGACCACCTAGGAGAGAGGTGGGCCTGGCCTTGGTCGGTGTCCGTGGTTATTTCAAAATAACACGCTTAACGAGATCTTGGTATTTGATCTGAGTCTGGCCACTGGCCTAAACGCACTAACCATCTACGCGGGGACAGTTATGGGCACTCGACGTCGTGGTATCAGCCGAAGCCTTCGTGACGTCAACGACTGAGTGACGCGCGCCGGATTGGAACGTAAGCCTGCCCTTGTATTAAGGGGGCTAGTTCTGCTTCCGGCCGCCCTCGCAACATGCAGGTGTGCAATGGGCGATGGGCCCAGACCCCTGCGCCATAGGATTTAGACCGGCGTGCTGACCTCTCTGTTGTGCCTAGGTAGGGCTGCAACGTGTTGATCTTCCGAGGCCGGGCATGACCCAGGAAAGTGTGTCTGGTCAAATGGGATCGAGCGTGTTGGGTTATGTGGTGCACGCCTGTAGGGAAGTTAATCTATTCGAATAGCTGTGATCTTCGGTAACAGGACGACTTGGAGTTGTACCTTGACCTTATGACAACTAGAACCGGATACTTAATAAAACACACCCTTCTAAGTGCCAGATACAACCGGTGGTCGCTCTCTCACAGGGAGACGAGGGGAGGATCATCGGTTAGGATTATCCTACATGATGCTACTTGGTGAACTTATCATCTACTCTCTTCTTCTGCTGCAAGATGGAGGTTACCAGAAGCGCAGTCTTCGATAGGACTAGTTATCCCCCTTTTATTCCGGCTTTCTACAGTTTAGTCCACATATGATACCCTTATTCCATTTGATACCAATGCACACATATGTAGTGTAGCTCCTTGCTTGCGAGTACTTTGGATGAGTACTCACGGTTGCTTTGCTCCCTCTTTTCCCCTTTTCTATACCCGGTTGCTGTGACCAGACGTTGGAGCCCAGGAGCTAGACGCCATTGTCGATGACGACTACTACTACTCGGGAGGTGCCTACTACTACGTGCAGCCCGCTGACGGCGACCAGGAGTAGTTTAGGAGGATCCCAGGCAGGAGGCCTGCGCCTCTTTCGATCTGTATCCCAGTTTGTGCTAGCCTTCTTAAAGCAAACTTGTTTAACTTATGTCTGTACTCAGATATTGTTGCTTCTGCTGACTCGTCTATGATCGAGCTCTTGTATTCGAGCCCTCGAGGCCCCTGGCTTGTAATATGATGCTTGTATGACTTATTTTATTTGTAGAGTTGTGTTTTGATATCTTCCCGTGAGTCCCTGATCTTGATCGTACACGTTTGCTTGTATGATTAGTGTACGATTGAATCGGGGGCGTCACATTGACGTCCCGAGGAATCCCAGACCATGAGCTAAAACTAAAGGTGGGTTTGCCCGTCATGATCCTATGCAACATCAACCACTCAGCAGGTTTATGCAATGGTACAAGAACGACAATAACACAACTTGGAAACAAATACATCGCCACACAAATAATAACAGGAACACATGTCGGCGACAAGGTATACATACCTCGAATAATCATGTTACCCGGTGACTCGAAAAGGCCATTCGTGCTGAAAAGAAGGCAATACCCATTACCAGTGTGCTTCGCAATGACGATAAACAAGAGCCAAGGTCAGTACTTAAACAAGGTAGCAATATATTTGCCTAAGCAAGTGTTCTGCCATGGACAACTGTATGTGCCTATGTGGCATTATGAAGAGTGAAAAACAAAGAAGGATTGAAGGTGCTCATCGATGACAAAGAATGTCCAACTAAAGATGTCGCAAAAAATATTGTTTATAAAGAGAGATTAAAAAAAGATAACCTAACCACATATTATCACAAAATATGTACTTGGTGGATGTGTTCATTTTACATAGCTAATCAACATATATATGTTTGATCTCTCCACACAATATTACTTTTTTGTTTATTAATTATTTATCCTTGGATAATTTTTATGTCTCTTCTATCATCTTTAAAAGAAACTGAAGCATAAATATTTTTAGATAGCTGCATGCAATACTATATTTGATCGTTCTTGAGAAAGTTCACCAATGAATTCCACCTAAATAGCGATTACTAATCTCTCTTGCACTAACACTCTCATCTCTCTTACGATTAGTCTCTCTAAAAAAATAGGCATCAATGAAGCCACCTCAACCAAATAAATGTATGTGTACATATGTATCTTTAATCTTTCAACAAAATATACATTTTCCCGTTCATCAATTCTGTATCCGTGCACTAAATCTTTAGTGTATCCACAAATAAGTTTTTTGCACATTAATATTTATATGAACTTGAGGAAAAAATGAGAGTGAATAATACATATTGTACCCTTTTTTTACAATGGATATCAAATCTATTGAATCAACCCTCATCTCTCTCATACTAAGACGTCCAGAAGACATGACCCCCAACTAATCTTCCCTGTAATAAATAGTCCCCAAATGGCGATTCTACGCATCGATTTATAATCTGGGATGAAATTTAGCTCATGTGAGATGGAGAAAAAAATTAGGGATTTTAATACCTATTCAGGCCCCGCCAAATCCATTCAGCCAAACAGGTTGGGGCTGATGCTGCGATGTACGTACATCTTCCCTCTGTTTAAGGTATGATTGGCAGCGGTACGCCACAGCGAGCAGCGAGCGACAGAGCATCCTACAAATAATCCATAATACATGAATAACAACAGTATGTATGTACAGGTTATCTGCTAAGTAGAAATTGTAACTACATAATTTCATAATTAGCACCAAATCCCTAAAATTACATAACAGACAAACTAAATAACTGAAATTATGAACATATGCCGCCAAGCAAAAGGAGAAATGAGAGTTTACAAAGAGATTTATACCTACTACTCTTGCTCAGCCTAACACGAACAACTGGCCATTCAACGCTGTTGAGTATTATGTTTAGTTAAGAAATACGAGATAGACTAGGATATGTTCTGGCTTGTCTTGTACTCCAAGTTGACCATGTACTCCTATATATATGCCCACGAGGCTCAATCAATAAAAACAACAATTCCACCAATCCTCTCTCTCCCTTCTAACATGGTATCAGAGCCAAGAGGTCTTGAGTTCAAGACCCGACTGGCGCAATTAAATTGCAGCCCACTTTCGGTCCACGTTTAGGCCTGAGGGAGCCACACGTGAGGCGGAGTGTTGACATATAATGTGCTGCCTAGTCTCTTCCATCTGATCGGTCTTTTGGTTGCATTGGCTAGAGCATGCACTTCTACATGGTATCAGAGCCAAGAGGTCTCGAGTTCAGGACCCGGTGATGAAGCTATGTACCTAGGGTAGGGTCATGGACCTGTCCTAACTACCCTACCCAAGGACATCTCTAGAAGAAATCACCTTTCAATCGACTTGAAGGTGTTCCACTCGACAGACTCGAAGTCACTCGACCAAGAAGCGATCACTCGACTAAGATCCAACCACTCGACGGCCAGGAGACCTAAAGTCACCACGCACGCTAACGGTCGGTCATTAAATAGCTTTTATGATCATCATAGCACTTTATTACTAGCGTTACCAGTAACGCCCTGCCTTAATGTACATTGAACCCTTCGTAACGTGGGCTGGCCGGGGTCCTGGCGTACTCTATATAAGCCACCCTCCTCCTCCGAGACGAGGGTTGGCACCTCTGTAACTCATACTCACATAATCCAGTCGACCGCCTCCAGGCTCCGAGACGTAGGGTTTTTACTTCTTCCGAGAAGGGCCTGAACTCGTAAACCTTGCGTCCTTACAACTTCTCCGTAGCTAAGATCTCGCCTCTCCATACTTACCCCCCTACATTACTGTCAGACTGAGAACCACGACAGTTGGTGCCCACCTTGGGGCCGGTGTTTTAGCGTTTTGTTAGAGGAGTTGCAATCTTTTCCGACCCGAATCATCATGGTTTCCGATGGAGTTTTGGTGGAGGGCCGCGAGATCCGTCTCAGCGTGCTCACGTTCATCGCCGACGACTCCGCCTGGCTTCAGGAGGCTCCGCTCGACGTGGACGTACTCCCTGTCCGCGGGGCAACACACTTTAGCGCGTGCGTCCGCGGCGTTCTCCTGTGGCAACCGTCGACCCCCTACCAGTCGGCTCCTGTATTGTCCTCCCTCCCCGTTTCCCGCCGGCGCAAGTGCTCTGGTCGGTCGAGACTTCAGCGGTGGGTGAGACACGCGGTGGCCCGTCAGTCGTCCATCCCTCAAGTCGCGGCGATTGAGCCCGACGAATCCCTCTACGGCCTGTTCGACTGGCTCCGAAGAGACTGCATCCGAGTGCGATAGCAGCGATCCGGCGGCAGAGGTTCTGATGGTCGATGGACTGCCCAGTCCCCCCAGTTTTACCCGCACCGACGGAGGCGCAGGAGGAGGCGACCCGTCACGTCCCCATGAGGAGTATCTTCCTGAGCCTCTCACGTCGCTGCAGAGAGAAGAACTTCGCCGCCGGAACATGGATGCGCTGCACACTCCTATCGTTGGAGAAACCCCCGAGGCTCACGCCTTGGAGGATGCGCGCCTGGCAAACTTGGCCGAGCGCACTCGACTGGAGAACCTCCAGCGAGCCCTCGACGAGCGGGCGCGACAACGGGTTCCCAAATCCAGTCGACGTCAGCTCTTCCCGCCCCCGCAGGTATATCGGACTCCGATTCAGAATTTAGCAGCCGCGGCCCGTATAGCGGAGTCAATTCAGCCTTCCCAGTCGGAGGCTGGCAGAGGCTTGCTGCAGATCAGAGCATTACTCCGGGCAGTAGGAGATCAGAATTCCGCTGTTTCTCAGTCGCGGAACAGAATTCACAGCAGATCCGTTGCTGCGGACACAGTCCATTCAGCTCACAGCCCAAGATCGCCCCCGAGGCGTGAGGGACGTGGAGACCAGCGTGACCAGTATGGGAACCATGAGCAGTATGATTACCAAGTCGATCGTGACGGTCGACGTCGAGTGCCCACGCCTCCCCCGAGGAGCTGGTCGTATGTGCCTCGCCAGCAGGATGACAGGCGCCCTCATAGTGGTGGGCGAAGGATTCCAGTCGACCCCAGAGGGCCAGGCTTTGACGCGAGATCCATCCTCGTCCAAGGTCTGGTCGATAAGAAGACCATGACTGTTGGCGCCCACTCGAAACATACCACTCGGCAGTGTCGACTCTTGATCCAGCAGTTCCAGGGCAAGCAGCCCAAGGGAAAGGAAAAGGAGTCAAACAAGGTCGAGGACAAATAGGACAGTGATGACGGATACCCTCAAGTCAATTCCACCCTGATGATTTTTGCTGATGTTGAGAGCAAAAGTCGAGTGAAAGTTATTAACCGAGAGGTGAATATGGCTGCTCCGGTGACACCAAGTTACCTGAAATGGTCTCAGACTGCCATAACATTCGACCAGTCTGACCACCCAACGCACATCGCCACCCCTAGGAGGCAAGCTTTGGTGGTCGACCCAGTTGTTGAAGGCACTCGACTGACCAAAGTCCTGATGGATGGTGGCAGTAGTTTGAACATATTATATGCTGAAACGTTGAAGGGGATGGGCATTCCGATGTCCAGACTCAGTGCCAGCAACATGAGCTTCCATGGAGTCATTCCTGGAAAGAAGGCTGAATCACTCGGCCAGATTGCTCTTGATGTGGTTTTCGGTGATTCCAAGAATTACCGCAAAGAAAAATTGACATTTGAAGTTGTAGACTTCCAGAGTGCCTATCACGCTATTTTGGGCAGGCCGGCTTATGCACGCTTCATGGCCCGACCATGTTACGTGTATCTCAAATTGAAGATGCCTCGCCCCAAAGGTGTGATCACCATTACAGGCAATCCGAAGAAAGCGGAAGAATGTTTTCAGAAGGTTTCGAAGATCGCCGACGCACAGATGGCAGTGGTGGAGTTACAGGAATTCCAGAAGACTGCAGACCCGAGTGATCTGTTGCGAGCCAAGAAGCCCGCTACAGAGTCAGCTTTCCAGTCGACTGGCGACACGAAGACAGCTCACATCCACCCGACCGACCCCAGCGCCGCCCCGACTCATATATCGACAACACTCGACTCCAAATAGGAAGAAGCGCTCATCCAGTTCCTCCGTGAGAACTGGGACATCTTCGCATGGAAGCCTTCTGACATGCCAGGTGTTCCCAGGGAGCTGGCTGAGCATCGCCTGAGAGTCGACTCAAAAGTAAAACCTGTCAAGGAACATCTTCGACGGTCCGCTGTCCAAAAGAGAAAAGCTATTGGCGAAGAGGTGGCCCGGCTCTTAGCAGTGGAGTTCGTCCGATAAATCTACCACTCCGAGTGGCTCGCCAACGTTGTCATGGTCCCCAAGAAGGACAAGTCACTTCGCAGGTGCATTGACTTTAAACATATCAATTGGGCATGCCCGAAAGATCATTTTCCTCTCCCCCGCATCGACCAGATAGTCGACTCGACTGTGGGATGTGAGCGACTGTCTTTCTTAGACGCCTATTCAGGGTACCATCAGATCCGTCTATATGGGCCTGACGAGATCAAGACAGCTTTTATCACTCCATTCGGGTGCTTCTGTTATGTTACCATGCCGTTCGGCCTCAAGAATGCTGGAGCCACATTCATGAGGATGATTCAGAAGTGTTTACTCACTCAAATCAGTCGGAACATGGAAGCATACATGGATGATATTGTGGTCAAGTCACGGAAGGGTTCCGACCTGCTGACTAACCTTGCTGAAACCTTTGCCAACCTCAGGAGGTATGATATCAAGCTTAATCCATGAAAGTGTACATTCGGATTCCCTGGCGGAAAGTTACTCGGTTTTCTCGTTTCCGAATGGGGAATCGACGCCAATCCAGAAAAAGTTGGCACTATACTCCGAATGAAAAGCCATGTGCGAGTGCACAACGTACAGAAGCTTACTGGTTGTTTGGCCGCCCTAAGTCGATTCATATCTCGTCTCGGTGAAAAGGCATTACCTCTTTACCGATTGATGAAGAAGTCTGACAAGTTCGAGTGGACTCCCGAAGCTGATGCAGCATTTGCCGAGCTCAAAGCTCTGCTCTCCACCCAGCCGGTGCTTGCTGCCCCAATCAGCAAAGAGCCTTTGCTGCTTTACATTGCAGCCATAGGACAAGTCGTCAGTATGGTACTTACGGTCGAGCGGGAAGAAGAAGGGAAAACCTTCAAAGTTCAGCGCCCAGTATATTATATTTCTGAAGTCTTGACCCCATCGAAGCAAAGATATCCTCACTATCAGAAGCTTGTATATGGGATTTATATGACCACCAAGAAAGTTGCTCACTACTTCTCTGATCATTCCATTACAGTCGTTAGCGACGCTCCATTATCAGAGATCCTGCATAACAGGGATGCAACTGGTCGAGTGGCAAAATGGGCGATTGAACTCCTTCCCGTTGATATCAAGTTTGAGGCAAAGAAAGCTATCAAGTCCCAAGCAATCGTAGATTTCGTCGTCGAGTGGATTGAACAGCAACTGCCGACTCAGATTCACTCGGAGCATTGGACTATGTTTTTCGACGGCTCCAAGATGCTGAGTGGTTCCGGTGCCGGAGTGGTGTTGGTCTCCCCCAGAGGAGATAAACTCAGATATGTTCTTCAAATCCATTTTGATTCCTCCAATAACGAGGCAGAATATGAAGCACTTTTATATGGGTTGCGCATGGCCATCTCACTCGGCGTCCGTCGCCTCATGGTCTATGGCGACTCAGATTTGGTGGTTAATCAAGTGATGAAGGAGTGGGATGTCAGAAGTCCAGCCATGACTGGTTATTGCAATGCAGTGAGAAAGTTGGAGAAGAAATTCGAGGGGTTAGAGCTTCATCACATACCCCGACTGAAAAATCAAGCAGCTGATGATTTCGCAAAAATAGGTTCCAAAAGAGAAGCCATTCCTAGCAATGTGTTTTTGGAGCACATCCACACACCATCAGTCCAGGAGGATCCCTTCACGGAAGAGGCCCCGCAGCCAAAAAGCGCCACGGATCCGACTGGAGTTGAAGTTCCAGCTGTGGTCGATCTGATAATGGAAGTGCTGGTTATCACTCCCGTCTGGGCAGAACCATACATCGCGTACATCCTAAGGAAAGAACTCCCAGAAGACGAGGAAGAGGCTCGACAGATCATCCGTCGATCCAAGGCCTTTACAGTCATAAAGGGACGGTTATATAGGGAAAGCGCGTCTGGGGTCGGCCAGAAGTGTATCACACCAGAAGAAGGTCAGATGATCCTTAACGATATCCACTCGGGGACCTGTGGTCATCATGCTTCCTCTCGTACCATTGTGGCTAAAGCATACCGAGCGGGGTTCTACTAGCCAAGGGCCAATGAGATGGATAAAGAGATAGTCGACAAATGTGAAGGGTGTCAGTATTACTCCAATATGCCGCATAAGCCCGCGTCAGCCATGAAAACCATTCCACTCGTCTGGCCCTTCGCTGTTTGGGGGCTGGACATGGTTGAGCCACTGAGAATAGGCAGGAGCGGCTTCACTCATGTGCTGGTAGCAGTCGACAAGTTCACCAAATGGATTGAAGCCAAGCCTATCAAGAATCTCGATGCTTGCACCGCTATCAGTTTCATCAGATAGTTGATATTCAGATATGGAGTTCCGCACAGTATCATCACGGACAATGGGTCAAACTTCGATTCCGACGAGTTCAGGGCCTTTTGCGCCTCTCAGGGCACTCGGGTCGACTATGCTTCGGTCGCTCACCCCCAGTCGAATGGACAAGCAGAAAGGGCAAATGGCCTAATTCTCAAAGGACTGAAACCCCGATTGATGTGCGATCTCAAGCACGCAGCAGGTGCATGGGTCGACGAGCTCCCATCAGTCCTTTGGGGATTGAGGACAACCCCGAATCGATCGACCGGAAGAACCCCATTCTTTTTGGTCTACGGAGCCGAGGCAGTCTTACCGAGTGACCTGCTTCACAACGCTCCCAGAGTCGAGCTCTACTCAGAAGATGAAGCAGAACAAGCCCGGCAGGACGCAGTCGACCTCCTAGAAGAAGAAAGAGAAATGGCCCTGATCCGATCAACCATCTATCAGCAAGACTTGCGTCGATTCCATGCCAGAAACGTGAAGAGCCGAGCCTTCCAAGAAGGAGACTTAGTCCTTCGAGTGGATCAGCAGAAACCACACAAGCTTGCTCCTACTTGGGAAGGCCCCTTCATAGTCACCAGAGTCCTCCACAATGGAGCATACCACCTCTACAATGTCGATCGCCAGATTGATGAGCCACGAGCCTTGAACGCGGAGCTACTCCGCCCCTTTTATACTTGAATTCTCACTCGGATGAATGTAATAAGAAAAACTCATGTAGTTTATTTATCAAAAGACAAGAGCATTATAATTTTCCCAGTGATTATTATTGTTTTTGTTTGCGTAAGAAATCCCCCAGCGGGTGGCTTAGCTGCGAATCCATTTCGCCTAAGTTTGAAAAATCCTACCGAGTGGAGAGCAACCCTCCCACTCGGGGGCTTAGCTGCAGTCCAGTACTCGCCTAAGTTCTCCCACTCAGAGACTTAGCTGCAGTCAGGCACTCGCCTAGGTTTGAAAAATCCTACCGGGTGGAGAGCAACCCTCCCACTTGTCAGACACTCGCCTAAGTTTGAAAAAATCCTACCGAGTGGAGAGCAGTCCTCCCACTCGGGGGCTTAGCTGCAGTCCAGTACTCGCCTAAGTTCCCTCACTTGAGGACTTAGCTGCAGTCAAGTACTCGCCTAAGTTTGAAAAAATCCTACCGAGTGGAGAGCAACCTCCCCACTCGGTGGCTTAGCTGCAGTCCAGTACTCGCCTAAGTTCCCTCACTTGAGGACTTAGCTGCAGTCAAGCACTCGCCTAAGTTTGTCGCCTAAGTTCTCTCACTTGAGAACTTAGCTGCAGTCAGACACTCGCCTAAGTTTGAAAAAATCCTACCGAGTGGAGAGCAGTCCTCCCACTCGGGGGCTTAGCTGCAATCCAGTACTTGCCTAAGTTCCCTCACTTGAGGACTTAGCTGCAGTCAAGTACTCGCCTAAGTTTGAAAAAATCCTACCGAGTGGAGAGCAGTCCTCCCACTCGGGGGCTTAGCTGCAATCCAGTACTTGCCTAAGTTCCCTCACTTGAGGACTTAGCTGCAGTCAAGTATAGCTACAGTCCGGTACTCGCCTAAGTTCTCCCAAACACATCTCAATCCTGAAGGACGACGAGGGGCAGGTCGACTGCCACCTTCTCCTGGAGAGCTTCGCCACAAATACAATGTGCGATTCATCCCGCTCTACAGTAACGAAGTACGGGTCGACTGCCCCCTTCTCCTGGAGAGCTTCGCCACAAATACAATGTGCGCTCCGTCCCACTCTGCAGTAACAGGGTGTGGGTCGACCGCCGCCCACCCCTAGGGAGCTTCGCCACAAATACAAGACATGGGTCGACTACTTCCCCCTCCTTCGGAGCTACGCTGCGAATACAGAAAGTTGTCTCGAATAAAGATTGGGTTCACTCAGCAGAAGATTCATAAAGATATTCAACGGTAAACCAAGTTCAGATAAAATTCTAAAGGTTCTAGATCACGGATCGAGGTACTCGGGCATGCGGCCCGAAAAAGTTTAATGGTTACAAAAACCACTTGGCATTCCGAGGCAAATTTAAGGTAGGACACAAGAGTTTGTTCACTCCGCGGGAGGAGGGCTGGCAGGCTCAACGAACTTGTCCAGGTCGACGCCATCGACAATCCGAGTGGCGGCAGCTATGAAGGTCTCCATAAAAGTTCGGAAGTCGTGCTTCTGGGTGTTTGCGACCTTGATTGCGGCCAGCTGTCTTGTCGCATCTCCTTGCAGTGGACACGAACCAAGGACAGAGCCACATCAGCGCCACAACGAGCAGAAGACTTCTTCCACTCCTGCACTCGGTCAGGGATTCCGTTAAGTCGAGCCATCAGAGACTCAAGATCGTTTTGGAGCGTAGCCTCTGGCCAGAGTGCCGGGTCGATCCGTGACATGGGGACCTTTAGTCGACCCAAGTAGTCCACGGCACCGTCGACGCGAGATTCCAGTCGGAGCAGATTCATGGCAGTTTCATCTTTCATGGGAGAGTTGATTGGATCCATACCTGGTTTGATCCGCCCAGTCTCCTCTTCAAAGTTCTGGCAAAACTCTGCATTCATGATCCAAGGATAAGTCAATTTTCATACACTGAGTCGACACAAAAAAAAATCAGTCGGAACTAAATGTGCACCTTCAAGCTTGATATACAACTTCTTGGCAAGGCTCCTGAGGTAGCTCTCCAGATCGTCCCTCCTACGAGCGACACCTTCCATCTTTTCGTTCAGGTTGAGGTTCTCCTTCTTCCAACGTGTGCACTCCCTGTTGGCTTCATTCAGAGCAGTCTTTAGCCTGGTATTCTCTTCTTCCAACTGGCCGACTGAAGCCAGCTTCTGTTCGGCCAGAGCGGTCCTGTCGTCAGCCTCCTTCTGGGCAGCAGACAAATCCTGATCCTTTTTCGCCAAACCCTCTCTCAGTTTTTCTGCAAAGAAATGATGATTGATTCAGAAATGGCAGAAGGGTGCTCGAGCCTAAAACTGACCAGTCGACAGACTTGTCTTACCAGCGGCGCCGTCTCTGACCGTCTGCAGTTCTGTCCTGGCCAGCTCCAAGTCAAGTTTTAGTTGAATCTGCTGACTTACCAAATCAGCGAAGCGAGCTCCAAGATCACAAGATTTCTAAAATCAAAGGGGAGTAATTATTCCACAACAAAAAAAACTACAAATACTAAGACTATGGTCGACTGCCCGCAGTCCACCATAGTCTCGGGGACTACACCCAGTGGGTGCACTTTGCGTGCCCCCACCTGTTCTGATTCCACTCGACTGGCCCGACAGAGTCAAGTTCAAAAAAAGAATAAGAAAGAGAGACAAAGTAGAACTCAGACCACAGTCGACTGCCAGCAGTCGACCGCGGTCTCGGGGACTACACCCAGTGGATGCACTTTGCGTGCCCACCTGTTCTGATTCCACTCGACCGGATCGAGCGGAAGAAACAAACTACCAGTTCGGTTTTACTCGGCAAAATACAAAGACTACGGTCGACTGCCAGCAGTCCGCCGTAGCCTCGGGGACTACACCCAGTGGGTGCACTCAGCGTGCCCCCACTAGTCGAAAAAATTCAATCGACACACCCACTGGGTGTACAGATGAAAAGATTTTCGGAAAGAATCTTCAGATAGCATATCCTAACAGAACAAGCGGCGACCAACTAACCTGAACATTGCTCTGGAGAGCCGAGCTAGCATCATAGGCGGCTTGGCTGGCGTCCCGCACCGTCTTCATCTTCTCCATCATAATGCCCGCCTGGCGTATGGCTTCCCTAGCAGCATTCACCTCGTCCTCCGGGACATGGTGGGTTGCAAAAAGTGAAGGCGGGTCCAGAGGGGCCTGACCGGTCGAAGAAGAAGGCAAGGCACTCGACAGGGGCTCCGCGAAGGTAACAGAACCCCGATTGATGTCACCAGTGTCTTGAACGACTGGTTCCGCCCTCGGCGTCGACTGTAGCGCCTCACTTACAGGAGCTCGCCTACTCTTCCTCGTCAAAGACCTCTCGGGGTCTTCATCATCATCAGGGAGGTCAATAATGTTGGGAGCTGTACAAAGTTCAAATTGCCAAAATCACGTCACCCGATGATGCACGATGCAGTTGAATCGACCAAAGAAAGATAGTATGGCAGAAATCATACCCGGATTAGAAGTGACCGCATCCTCCATCACCTCATCATCATCCCTGTAAGCTGAGGTCCCGGAAGTGGCAGCGCTAACAATTTCAAAGTTCGTCCAGTTAAAACAAGAAAAACAAACAGCGCGGAGCATCGAGTGAATACAAGGAGAGACACTCACGCGGAGGCGACAGGGATATCGATCTTGATCTTCGGCAGCGCCTTCCGAGTCTTCGGTTCTGCAACTTTGGGGTGCTTTGGCGCCTTCTCAGTTGTGGTTGGTGAAGAGATCCGAGGACGCTTCAAAGACTGACCAGCCTGAGTAGTCGCCTTGTCGTGGGCACTCGGCCAATCCTGGTCAAGCTTGGATCGTCTCTCTATGCGAGGAGGCGGCTCGACTTCTTCCTCATCACTCGAGTCGTCACTTCCTCCATCCCCTTCACCATCGGAAGTCCACTCGCCACTTTCGCCAACACTCGCCTCGCCTTCCAGAGGTTGATCTTGCTCCCCGTTGGGCATCGAATACATTTCAATAATGGCCTGAAAGAAAGCAGGGAGAACAAAGTCAGTCGACGCAATACAGACAGCTGCGCGAGTGAATTCAGATTACAAGCAAAAACTCAGAATCAGACCTGCTCTGGTGCACACGACTGGTCGAATGGGGGAACTCTCCTGGCTCCTCTGGGGTTGTCCTTGTTCCCGGTAATGCTCGACAGCCACTACTCCAGCGTGTCGTCATCGACCTCCTCCGGGTGGATCTGAGTGGAGTCTTCTAGGCCCGAATACATCCACATCGGGTGGTCTCGGGCTTGGAGAGGCTGGATGCACCGCCGAAGGAAGACCTCCAAGAGATCCATGCCAGTGACCCCGTCACGAATGAGCTCGACCACTCGGTTGACCAACACCTTCACGTGCGCCTTCTCCTCCGGGAGCACCTTCAAAGGGGAGGGTTTTTCCACTCGGTCCATGGTGAATGGAGGGAGGCCAGTCGGTTGCCCTGGCGTCGACTGGTCTTTGCAGTAGAACCAGGTCGACTGCCATCCGTGAACTGAATCGGGGAGAATCATGGCCGGAAAGGAGCTTTTTCACCTCGTCTGGATGCCAAGACCCCCACACATCTGGATCACTTGGGTCCTCCCATCACCCGGGTTAGCCTTTTTCACTGTCTGGGAGCGACAAGTGAAAATATGCTTGAAAAGACCCCAGTGAGGTCGACAACCCAGGAAGTTCTCACACAAGGAAATGAACGTGGCAAGATAAACGATTGAGTTGGGGTTAAAATGGTGGAGTTGAGCCCCAAAGAAGTTCAGAAACCCTCGGAAGAAAGGATGAGGAGGCAAGGAAAACCCACGGTCGACGTGGGTGGCAAGAAGAACGCGCTCACCCTCCCGGGGTTGCGGCTCGGATTCCTTCCCCGGAAGCCGCACCGAGTCGTAGGGGATCAGCCCTCCCTCGGCTAGGTCGTCGAGGTCTTCCTGGGAGATCCTCGAGTGGATCCTGTCGCCCTGGATCTAACCCCTCGGCAGGCCAGTCCGCGAGGAAGATCCGCACCGGCTCGTCGCCTTCCCCTTTGACCTCGCCGTCGCCTTCTTTGCCCGCTCCAGAGCCGCTGTCTTCTCCTTCACCATTGTCGCCGACGAGACGCGTGTGGCTCGGTGGCGCTGGAGTGAGAGCGAGCGCAGGGGAGAGGCGTGAGGAGGAGAAGAGATAATGGGGCGCATTGTTCGGGAGACTCCGGTCCAACGCCTTATATGAGGCCGCTTCCGAGTGGCTGACAGGTAGGCCCAGATGGCTCTGTCAAATCCCGTAACGACCGCACGAGCGATACGTGACGAAAAAGGTGGCGCGGGGATCAAGGCGGCTCCGCTCTATCTCGTCCGATTACTGCGGCCTCCCCCGTCCCGCACGCTTCCTGAAATTCGGATCCTACTAAATCCGCGGGCAGCAAATAACTTGTCAGACCAAAGATCTCCTCTGCACCGTCACTCGGAGCCTTACAAGTAAAGAAACTCACTCGACGAAGAATTAAGAATGGATCAAGGCGACAGAAAAGGAAGTTGCCGCCATCACTCGGGTCCATTGATCTAGAGCAAAATATGCTCACGGCTTGGAAAACGAGTCGGAGAGGTCCTCGACTCCTCCCCCACTCAAACCTCGATCCATTCGGGGGCTAATGATGAAGCTATGTACCTAGGGTAGGGTCATGGACCTGTCCTAACTACCCTACCCAAGGACATCTCTAGAAGAAATCACCTTTCAATCGACTTGAAGGTGTTCCACTCGACAGACTCGAAGTCACTCGACCAAGAAGCGATCACTCGACTAAGATCCAACCACTCGACGGCCAGGAGACCTAAAGTCACCCCACACGCTAACGGTCGGTCATTAAATAGCTTTTATGATCATCATAGCACTTTATTACTAGCATTACCAGTAACGCCCTGCCTTAATGTACATTGAACCCTTCGTAACGTGGGCTGGCCGGGGTCCTGGCGTACTCTATATAAGCCACCCTTCTCCTCCGAGACGAGGGTTGGCACCTCTGTAACTCATACTCACATAATCCAGTCGACCGCCTCCGGGCTACGAGACGTAGGGTTTTTATTTCTTCCGAGAAGGGCCTGAATTCGTAAACCTTGCGTCCTTACAACTTCTCCATAGCTAAGATCTCGCCTCTCCATACTTACCCCCCTACATTACTGTCAGACTGAGAACCACGAGACCCGGCTGACGCAATTAAATTGCAGCCCACTTTCGGTCCACGCTTAGGCCTGAGGGAGCCACACGTGAGGGAGAGTGTTAACGTATAATGTGTTGCCTAGTCTCTTACATAAGATCGGTCTTTTAGTTGCATTGGCTAGAGCATGCACTTCTTTCGGGTTCTAAGCCCTAGCCGCTGCCGCTTCCGCACCCATGCGCCGCCCCCGGGGTGGTAGATCTCCATAATCGTCGCCCGGGGTCGCACCGCCCATACCTAAGATTCGTCCGCCGGTCGTGTTGATCAGCTGCCCTAGAGAGTCTTTTTACCCGATCCATTAATTGAGGTTTTTCTCTCTCGTCGGTCGATTGATCGGTGTTCTTTATTGATTTTCTGATCCATGATCAGCTTGCGTCGCCCACATCATCCGTCCATCGTCTTTGTGTGGCTCTAATTCAACACTGGCCACGAGGACATCTGTCGCCGCTCGTGCTTGTGCGCTGGGCTGGTGGCACGCACCGTATCGCCTGCGTCCTGTGCGCTGGCCACATCGCCCGTGCTTGGCTCGTTGCTCGCGTGACTGATCGCTCGCGCTAGGCTACCCAAGCTGCTCCACGTTGAACGGCCCAGATCACATGCGTATGCATGATGGTCTTGGCTGATGCATGTGTGTTCCACTTGGGAAAGTGCTCATGCGATGTATGACTACGCGATGCAGCTCACATATACCTCATCGTTCGTCGCATCTTTTCGGTTTTGTTTGTCGCGTCTTTGGTCTGATAAAACGTATACACGTGTCTCCTTGGAATTTGTGAAGATCGCCTCCAAGTACAGCACCGCCCTTCACCAATCGAGCAACGGGCTACAGCTGCGTCGCTCCGTCGGGCCGCAACACCGCCGCCTTGTGGTTCTCTCTATGGCTGCATCGATCCGCGCCGCCGCTGCGTCGCCTCCTCGGGCCGTAGCACCGCGGCACATGGTCCCCGCCATCACCCTGATGCCGTTTCCGTGGTTGCATCACCCCGCGTGCTACCGCTGCGTCGCCCCTTCGGGCTGTAGTGCCGTGGCCCGCGGTCAACCGCTGCCCCGAGGCCGTCCACTCCAGGCCGTCCTCGAGGCTGCACTGACCCTCGCGTTGCCGCTGCGTCGGCCCGTCGGGCCATAGCAAGCGTGGCATGCGGTCCCTGCAACCGCTCTGAGGTCTTCTCAGCCGTTGCCCCGACCCACGCGATGCCGCTGCGTCGCCCCTTCGGGCCATAGCATCACGGTGCACGGTCCACTCCGCCGTCCCCGCGCATCGACTTCTACGTGGTATGCATCGCGCCATCTCCCTAGGCGCGGGAACGTCACCGTCCGCGTTGGTCCTCGTCACGCTGTCGGGTTCTTCCTCGCCTAGTTCGATCATCGTCCCCGCGCTTCTGACCTAGCCACCGTCGCCGCCTCCTCAGGCCTCCTCCGCCACTCTTCTTTTCGGTCCACGCCGACTACCTCGACACCGGCCACCCGACTCGACATCGACCATGGCATTCTTCGCACGGCTACCTCGACCACGGCTCCACCACCCACGCTCTCGGCTACCTCGCCAACGACACAAAGTGCTACCGCCTTGGTTGAGCAACCTCGTCGGTTTCCACTCTAGCCACGCCTTCTGCGATGCATCGACCGTTACGACTATGGGGGGTGTCCGTCGGCTTGCCTTCAGATTCTTCTCCAGTCTCACTGTCTGCGTCGCTACCGTTGTGACTGCGGGGGGATGTTGAGTATTATGTTTAGTTAGGAAATACGAGATATACTAGGACATGTTCCGGCTTGTCTTGTACTCCAAGTTGACCATGTACTCCTATATATATGCCCACGAGGCTCAGTCAATAAAAACAACAATTCCAACAATCCTCTCTCTCCCTTCTAACAAGCGCAACGCCAAAGCTCTCTACCCCAGCGCATGTGGCCTCCCGGCAACCGCCCTATGTTGTTCCAGACCAGCAACAGCGAGATGCGGCCTCGCTGGTGGCCGGCGCCAGAACCATGGCTCCGACACAGGTCCCCGACTCGGCCAGACATGGACCCAAAGAAAACACCCTTACAAGTTTGGGAAACGTTTGGCATCGGCGAGCCGGCCGAATGCTCGGGCGATGCCCCTCGTTCGCTCGCTCTTTTCCAGGTACGCTTGGTGGGCCTCAAGCGAAACATTTTTTCCTTTTGTGCTTCTTCTTCCTCTAGCGAGCGCCCCCTACAAGCATGTCCCCTCCCCCTTCCCCTCCTCCCAAGCTGCGCCTAGGCCACCAAGATCTCCATCGCCGGCGGCGAGGCTCCCCTCGCCGGCTGCCATGGCTGCCTGCCGTCATGGCTAGATCCATCCCCTATCTCGAACCATCACGTGGGTGCATCCCCCTCCCCCTCCCCCCGGGCTGCGACTGGATGACCACGACCTCCATCGCTCGTGGCCAGGCGCTCCCTCGCCGGCCGCCATGGCTACCGGCCGTCATGGCTGGATGCACCCCGCGTATACGAATGTTGCAACCGTCACCTAGAACAGCTTCAATAGCTGTTCAAAAAAGCTTCAACCATAGACAGAAAAGCTTCAATGGAACTGCACAACAAGGGGAAGCTGCAACCGCAGTTGGATTTTGTTACTACTGGCGAAGTTTTTTGCTACATCCATTAGGCGGAGCTGCGACCTCGCGACGATGACAACGACGATTTTTGTTGCAACCGTAGTAGAATTTTGCTACCGCCGCTGAAGTTTTTTGCTACATCCATGTAAGGCGGAGTTGCAACCTCGCGAAAGATGGCGACGGTGTTTGATTTTTGCTGCAACCATAGTAGAATTTTTCTTCTACCGGTGTAGTTTTTTTGCTACATCCATGTAAGGCAACCGGCGACCGGGGTGACCATGGGAGATGCTGCAACCGGGGACGGCGGGGTGCTACCACGGCGGCCGGGGTGCGCGACGGCAACGACCGAGTTGACCGCGGACTGCAACCACAACTTTTCTTTCACCGATAGCCGTTTGATGCTTTTCCCATATATTGTTGAAGCTTTTTATGTCAACATTGGCAACTTTTCTCTAGTTTGCAGTGTCCGGTTGGAGCTTTTTTCCAACGTTTGAAGCTGTTTTCATACACGGTTGAAGCTTTTTCATCCACGATCAAAACTTTTTTGTAAATGATTTGAAACTTTTTTCGTTCTTGAGCGGCGCTTGATTAAAGCTCTCTCTATCATTTGGTTGAAACTTTTTCAATCTAAGATTGAAGCATTTTGCGCGAGCGGTTGCATCTCCTCCTGATTTGTAGTGCCAGTTGAAGCTTTTCCATATAGAGGTTGAAGCTTTTCCATCCAAGGGCTGAAGCTTTTCTTCTAGCGTATGCAACACACGGGGTTTGCGACGGTTTTTCAATGGTGTTGATTGACTGGGTGGCCATCGTCGTCGGCTGCAGCGAGCATCAACGGCGAGGGGCGGCGGTGGAGCTACACCCGTCGACGTGGAGAGTTGCAACGGCTACATCGAGAGCTGCAACGGCAGGCCAATCTAGGAAAAGCTTCAATGTCGACGAAGACAACCGACGAGGGTGGGGACTGGCGATTAGGATGGCCAGCCGACGAGGATGGGGACTAGCGAACGAGGACGAACAGCGAGGGTGGGGGACCGGCGACGAGGACGGCCACCAGAGGAGACTGGAGGGACGGCGACGAGGACACCGAGCAGGAGCTGTAGATCTAACCCGAGGTAGAAGAAGCCCTGGACAAATCATTTTTTTGCTGCATCCAGTGGCCACGCGGGCTCGCATCCAAGGGCTGGGGCAGGACCGGCTGATACGTTCGGCCGGTGCACCGGTGCCTAGCATCACCCTAGAAGTTTTCCTCTTGCACGAGCAACCCTCTGATTTGGTACAGCCAGCTTGGAAGACCAGCATGCCCAAGTTCTTCTGGGAAATCCGCAACGCCTCCATCATGCCACGAACCTCCGGCGTTGCCGCCACGGCAGCTAGCCGTCAGCCATCTCGCGTTCCCCTTGCTCTACCTTGCCCACCCCGTGACCACGCCTGGCTTGAAAGACCAGTGCCACAGAATACCAAAAGGGGATCTATTCTTTCTAGAAGCACAGATGGAGAGATGGATACCCACGTTCAGCAGATCAATGGTATTTATTCTCTTACAAATTTTTTTGCTTAAGTTCTCTTACAACATTTTTTGGGGGTATAATAATAAGTAGAGTACAAAACTATTTTTCACCCAAGAGCTAGAGAACTTATATAGGCAAGATTGATTGAAATCATTTAAGAATATGTTTTTTTGAACTATTTAAGAATTTTATATTGACAAGATGGATTATGACCATGTAATGAAATTCGTAAGAAGAACATGGCTGGATAAACTAAACGATAAGATTTTTCATATTGGATCGAAGGATGAAGAGCATATACTAATACTATGATATATGAGAAAAAATATGATTGGCCAAATGTAGAAAGTTTTGCGATGGAGGAGTTGTTACTAAAGACAAAGGAATAACAATGGTAACTTAAATTATACTTATAACCTAGACGTCCAAATGCACGGATCTTAGTACAAAATCTAATAAGATGGATATAAGTGATATAGGTGGGATAATATAGTTGAGTAAAAATGGTTGCACAATATATGTAAATTCTTGCAAAAAATGTGAGGGAAACTCTTTTGTGGGTGCGTTTTACATATGAAAGAATGTTGAATTTAAAATAAAAGTAATACATGTATCGGATAAAAAACTATTGATGGAAAGTTAAAATCTATAATCTATAATCATGTAGTGAATGCCAGAACATATAGTAATTTGTGGAAAATCCAGGCGCGCAAATGCACGGGCCCACCTGCTAGTTTTTGTTGAATATCGATTGTAGTGATACACATATTCATAGTATTGAAGCCAAAAGATGAAAAAATAATAATGATAGTGCAACTTATTTGTGGCACTGCCGTTTAGGTCATATTGGTGTAAAGCGCATGAAGAAACTCCATGCTGATGGGCTTTTGGAATTACTTGATTATGAATCACTTGATGCTTGGGAAGCATGCCTCATGGGCAAGATGACTAAGACTCTGTTCTCCGGAACAATGAAGTGAGAAACTGATTTATTGGAAATAATACATACTGATGTATGCGGTCCGATGAGTGTTGAGGCTCGCGGCGGGTATCATCATTTTCTGACATTCACAGATGATTTGAGCAGATATGGGTATATCTACTTAATGAAACATAAGTCTGAAACATTTGAAAAGTTCAAAGAATTCCAGAGTGAAGTGGAAAATCATCGTAACAAGAAAAATAAAGTTTCTACGATCTAATCGTGGAGGTGAATACTTGAGTTATGAGTTTGGCCTTCATTTGAAACAATGTAGAAAAGTTTCGCAACTCACGCCACCTGGAACACCACAGCGTAATGGTGTGTCCGAACGTCATAACCGTACTTTATTAGATATGATGCGATCTATGATGTCTCTTACTAATCTATGGCTATCATTTTGGGGTTATGCTTTAGAGACGGCTGCATTCACATTAAATAGAGCACCATCTAAATCCATTGAGATGACACCATATGAACTGTGGTTTGGCAAGAAACCAAAGCTGTTGTTTCTTAAAGTTTGGGGCTGCGATGCTTATGTGAAAAAGCTTCAACATGATAAGCATAACCCCAAAATCAGAGAAATGTGTCTTCATAGGATACCCAAAGGAGACTGTTGGGTACACCTTCTATCACAGATCCGAAGGCAAGATATTTGTTGCTAAGAATGGATCCTTTCTAGAGAAGGAGTTTCTCTCGAAAGAAGCGAGTGGGAGGAAAGTAGAACTTGATGATGTAAATGTACCTTCTCCGAAATTGGAAAGTAGTTCATCACAGAAATCAGTTCCGCTGATTCCTACACCAATTAGTGAGGAAGCTAATGATGATGATCATGAAACTTTAGATCAAGTTACTACCAAAGCTCGTAGGTCAACCAGAGTATGACCGACACCAGAGTGGTACGGTAATCCTGTTCTGGAAGTCATGTTACTAGACCATGACGAACCTACGAACTGTGAGGAAGGGATGATGAGCCTAGATTCCGCAAAATGGCTTGAGGCCATGAAATCTAAGATGGGATCCATGTATGAGAACAAAGTGTGGACTTTGGTTGTCTTGCCCGATGATCAGCAAGCCATAGAGAATAAATGGATATTCAAGAAGAAGACTAACACTGACGGTAATGTTACTGTATACAAAGCTCGACTTATTGCGAAAGGTTTTCGACGAGTTCAGGGTACTACGATGAGACCTTCTCACCCGTAGCGATGCTTAAGTCTGTCCGAATCATGTTAGCAATTGCCACATTTTATGATTATGAAATTTGGCAAATGGATGTCAAAACTGCATTCCTTAACGGATATCTTAAAGAAGAGTTGTATATGATGCAACCAGAAGGTTTTGTCGATCCTAAAGGTGCTAACAAAGTGTGCAAGCTCCAGTGATCCATTTATGGACTGGTGCAAGCCTCTCGCAGTTGGAATATACGCTTTGATAGTGTGATAAAAGCATATGGTTTTATACAGACTTTTGGAGAAGCCTGTATTTACAAGAAAGTGGGTGGGAGCTCTGTAGCATTTATAATATTATATGTGGATGACATATTGTTGATTGGAAATAATACAAAATTTCTGGATAGCATAAAAGGATACTTGAATAAGAATTTTTCAATTAAATACCTCGGAGAAGCTGTTTACATATTGGGCATCAAGATCTATAGAGATAGACCAAGACGCTTAATTGGACTTTCACAAAGCACATACCTTGATAAAGTTTTGAAGAAGCTCAAAATGGATCAGTCAAAGAAAGGGTTCTTCCTTGTGTTACAAGGTGTGAAGTTGAGTCAGACTCAATGTACGATCACTGCAGAAGATAGAGAGAAAATGAAAGTCATTCCCTATGCCTCAGCCATAGGTTCTAATATGTATGCAACGCTGTGTACCAGACCTGATATGTTCCTTGCTATAAGTTTAGCAGGGAGGTACTAAAGTAATCCAGGAGTGGATCACTAGATAGCGGTCAAGAACATCCTGAAATACCTGAAAAGGACTAAGGATATGTTTCTCGTTTATGGAGGTGACAAAGAGCTTGTCATAAATGGTTATGTCGATGCAAGCTTTGACACTGATCTGGATGACTCTAAGTCACAAACCAGATACGTATTTATATTCAATGGTGGAGCTGTAAGTTGGTGCAGTTACAAGTAGGGCGTCGTGGCGGGATCTATGTGTGAAGTGGAGTATATAGCTGCTTCGGAAGCAGCAAATGAAGGAGTCTAGATGAAGGAGTTCTATCCGATCTAGGTGTAATACCTAGTGCATCGGGTCCAATAAAAATCTTTTGTGACAATACTGGAAAAATTGTCTTGGCGAAGGAATCCAAATTTCACAAGAGAACCAAAGACATCAAGGGACGCTTCAATTCCATCCACGATCAAGTCAAGGAGGGAGACATAAAGATTTGCAAGATACATACGGAGCTGAATGTTGCAGACCCGTTGACTAAGCCTCTCTCATGAGCAAAACATGATCAGCACCAAGACTCCATGGGTGTTAGAATCATTACTATGTAATCTAGATTATTGACTCTAGTGCAAGTGGGAGACTGAAGGAATATGCCCTAGAGGCAATAATAAAGTTGTTTCTTATATTTCCTTATATCATGATAAATTTTTATTATTCATGCTAGAGTTGTATTAACTAGAAACTTAGTACATGTGTGAATACATAGACAAACAGAGTGTTCCTAGTATGCCTCTACTTGACTAGCTCGTTAATCAAAGATGGTTAAGTTTCCTGACCATAGACATGTGTTGTCATTTGATGAACAGGATCACATCATTAGATAATGATGTGATGGTCTAAGACCCATCTGTTAGCTTAGCATTATGATCGTTTAGTTTTATTGCTATTGTTTTCTTCATGACTTATGCATATTCCTTTGACTATGAGATTATGCAACTCCCGAATACCGGAGGAACACCTTGTGTGTTATCAAATGTCACAATGTAACTGGGTGATTATAAAGATGCTCTACAGGTGTCTCCGAAGGTGTTTGTTGAGTTGGCATAGATCGAGATTAGGATTTGTCACTCCGAGTATCGGAGATGTATCTCTGGGTCCTCTCGATAATGCACATGATTATAAGCCTTGCAAGCAATGTAACTAATGAGTTAGTTGCGGGATAATTTACGGAACAAGTAAAGAGACTTGCCAGTAACGAGATTGAACTAGGTATGATGATACCGACGATCGAATCTCGGGCAAATAATATATCGAATAGGAAGGGGAGGGGGTGCGGCCCCCCTTTCCCTCTTCCTCTCGTCTCCTTCCCTCTTTCCCCCTCCGTTGGAAAGAAAAGGTGCGGGGGGTGAATCCTACTTGTACTAGGAGTCCAAGTAGGACTCCCCACCTTGGCGCGCCCTCCTAGGTAGCCGGCCTTCCCCCTTATATACGAGGGCGGGGGCACCCCAAAGGCACACCAAGATTTCTCTTAGCTATGTGCAGTGCCCCCTCCACAGCTTACTCCTCCGGTCATAGCGTCATAGTGGTTAGGCGAAGCCCTGCGCGGATCACATCACCATCACCGTCACCACGCCGTCGTGCTAACGGAACTCTCCCTTGACCCTCTACTAGATCAAGAGCTCGAGGGACGTCATCAAGCTGAACGTGTGCTAAACACGGAGGTGCCGTACGTTCAGTACATGGATCGGTTGGATCGTGAAGACATTCGACTACATCAACCGCGTTAACCTAACACTTCCGCTTTTGGTCTACAAGGGTACGTGGACACACTCCCCCCTCCCGTTTCTATGCATCTCCTAGATAGATCTTGCGTGATTGTAGGAATTTTTTTGAAATTGCATGCTACGTTCCCCAACACCACCATGTTGACATTATAGGTGGATGTGGTCGTCCATCAGCCAGTGAAGGGAGGTGCGACGTCCGTGTGGGCCGTGGCTTCACTGTTGTCGTCCATGTCGTTAGCCTCCTCAGAGGCATAGTCAAGCATGTCGGTTATGTCTTTGATAGTTGCTACCAAGTGGGTGGTGGGTGGGACGTAAAATTCCCTGTGGCCTACCTCAAGGTTCCGTTGAGCGTCATCCGATGATGAGCCATCGACAATGGCCACCATCTGGATCCGATCGAGCACCTCGTTTAACAAGGCGAGGTTGGCCGGATTGGCGTATGAGGTTTCTTCGGAGCCGACCTCCGTCGTCAAGGTGGGGCGATGCATGAGTCTGGCCAGGGCGAAATCCTGGTCTTCGGGCGCTGTACTTCCGTCAAGGCTCAAAGCTGAGTCCACAGTGAGGAGGGCGAGTCCGGCTGGGGTTAGCCCTCCGTCTTCGGACGCCGAAATCCCATTAGGGCTCAAAGTTGAATCCATGGTAAGGAGGAAAGTTCCGGACGGGGTTGATTCCTGGTCTTTAGACGTAAGAGTTGCTTCCGAGTTCGAAGCTGACAGTGCGGTAAGGGCCGATCCGGATATTGGATCGAGGAGAGTTCCGAAGTTAATGCTTCGCAGGCCGTGGTCGTTCTAGGTAAGGCTGAAAAGCCAATGGAGACCAGATCGCCCTAAGCATTGGTGACATACTCGAAGTTACCAAACCTGATCTGATGCTCAGGGGTGAAACTGTCGACCTAGTTGAGATGACCGGTCAAGTCGGCGTGCAGGACAATGCTGCCAAACGCGAAAAGTTGCCCGGGGACGAAGATGTCCCTGGTGTTGATGTCGTCTTTGATGATCAGGCGAGCCTTTGGTCCCTCGGCGATCCAACAGTGGAACTCTCAATGAAAGCACCAACGTCGGTGTCAAAACCAGCGTATCTCGGGTAGGGATCCCGAACTGCGGATCTTGGACATGGGACACGATATTTACCTAGGTTCGGGCCCTCTCCAAGAGGTAGTACCCTACGTCCTGCTTGATTATATTGCTTGTGTATATGGGGATAACAGAGTTGATCTACCATGAGATCAGATGAACTAAACCCTAAACTAGTAGGATGGTGATTGTTCTCTAGCCTCTATGGACTAAATCCCCTGGTTTATATAGACACCAAGGGTATTAGGGTTACACATAGTCGGTTACAACAAGGGAATACGCATGTCGAATCTTCCATCTTGACTTGGAGTACACACCAAGGCACAAAATATCTCTCATCCGTATTCAATGCCGCTCCATAGTTCGGTCCACCAACAGCCATAGTGCGACCCAGCTGTCCGGCCCATGTGAGATAGGATGACATCCCGAGGGCCCCCTAGTCTAGGACTCTCTCAGGGACCAAGGATGCGGCTCACCGGCCGCGGGTGACAAAGAATATGGCAACATATTGTAGCAAGGATGGCAAATGGTGCCATGCTCACGGTAGCCAGAATCGAAGGACAGATAGCGAGGGGCGGATGCCAGCCAGCAACACAAACGTTGCTTTGGTAGAGGACGGTGCGTGGTTGGCCTTGTAGCTCCTTGGATGCACAACCATGTAATTATGAGCAATTATGGGAGGGGTGATAGTGTGGGAGAGAAGAATCAAGGAATAGGATGACTTGTGGATGTGTCTGGTCGAGAGAGGATAATCCACAGAGGAGGTCTCTCTCGGGCCCAGTGACGGATCCAAATCTGACAGATCTCGAGGTAGGGATGCTAAGCTAGTTGCCTTGGAACGATGGTAATAGGGACACAAGGTTTTACCTAGGTTGGGCTTTTTGAAGAGATAATACCCAACATCCTACTTTGATTGTATTATTGTGTTGGGGTGTACAAAGTACAAGATGTCTACTACTCCCTCCATCCCATAATGTAAGACATTTTTTCATCCTAACTGAGCTTGCAAAAATGTTTTATAACATGGGACAGAGGGAGTACAAGATTGTAATGTGTCTTCTAGGAGCCTGGGCCCTTGGTTTATATAGATACCAGGGGGTCCTGGGGTTACAGGGTCCTAGTTGGCTACGTGCGGGAAGACATGGCTCTACATGAATTCGACGACTTGGAGTATATGGCAAGTCTTCTAGATCTCTACTCCTCAGAGCTTCTCCACTCGTTCGAGCCCCCAGCGCACCCGGTGAATGCGTTTTCGCGTTTGCGCCGGCAGTTTTTTTGCCCTAGGGATGATCGAGTTCCCAGCCGCGCCCCGTGGGTTCGACCCCCAAACGCCCAAAAGTTTCAAACTTGTCTTTCCCGCTGCCAAAAACGCCACAAGTCCGGCGATCACCATGCCACAAGTCGGCATCATCAACCCACAGTTCAGAGATCAAGCATAGACATGGAACGCATCAAATGATAGGATCCTCTGGCGTGGGACTAGTCGGGGTCGGCGTGGATGCAGGCGTGTTCAGTGTTGGCGTGGCTTCTGTGCCGGGGCTGGTGGTCGGCGTCGGCACCGCTTCATCGGGGCTGGGCGTCGGCGTTGGTGCCAGCATGGGCATAGGGGCAGTGGTCGACGCCGGCCCGGGCATCTGGTTCAAGATGAGGCTGCCTTCCGCCAGGTACCATGCCTTGACATGCTTGTCTATCGTCGACATGTCTACCGCCATCAAGAACGCCAGGTCGGTGTTCCTCTTCTTCGCAGCGACGTTGGTCCTAAGAAGGTCGATCTTCAAGTCCTGCTTCGCCATCAACGCCGACCACCGTGCGTCGGATTTCTCCTCCCTCCTTGCGGCGTTGTTCTTGGCGTCGGTGATGCACTGCTCGATCGATGATTGCAGTTGTTTAGCAGCGGGTGATGTGTCCCTCGCCACCTTGGCTCTTTTTTTGCCATCAGGGCGTCCACCCGCCGCCCCCGGGGCTGGCGCGTCCGGCTTGTATGTCTCCTTGGCCTTGGCGAGGGTGAGTCGGACCTCCCTCCACTTCTCGCACGACTTGATCCTGGAGAACACGTGAAGGAACTTGAACTCTTGGTCGATATTGTCCCGACGATACATGTTGAACATCTGAACCATCTGCATAGCCGAAGAACAAGTGTCAACGTCGTAAACGGCGAAAGAACTGAGACAATGGCTGGACATACCTGACCCTCGATGTTGGCACCGCTTTCCAGGCGAGCTGCGACCTCCTCGATGATCCCATGCCATTTGTTTCAGGCCGCCTGGATGATCACCCAATGGTTCGCCATGGCCTTGTCACGCACGCTCCATGTGGATGTTGGTGAAGTAGGGATCGACCAACTTGTGCTCATCGAATGCCTTCTTAATCCATCTCCAGTACGTGTGGGCGTTCTGATTCGAACCGGTGATTGGGTCGATGCTAACGGTCTTCCATGCTTTGGCGAGGCACCTGTCTTCCTTGGATGTCCACTTGACGCGAGGCTCGCTCAACCTGGCATTGGTCGCCCGCTTCTTCTTTCTTCCCTTCATCGTTGTCGCCGGATCCGCCTCCTCCTCCACCAGTTCTTCCTCCTCCTCCTCGGTGTCGTCGAGCTCATCGTCCATGTCGATGGCGGTGTCCATCGTTTCGTCTTGTGCATGGAACCCGGGGCAGGAAGCAGCGGTGACCGAGCCGCTCGTGATAATCTCATCCATGTCAGCATCGGTGGCATCATTGTTGCTGAACTTTGGCGCCGAGTCGTGTGCGAAGGGTAGGGCACCCTGGCGCAGAGGCGGCGTTGGTGAGGCCGAGTACGCCGGCGGCGAGTAGCTGTACTGGGTGTGGAGGCCGGTGTTGAGCACGGGGGAGGGAGTGCACTGGTCGGGGTTCAGGCTGGAGGGGGAGGTGTGCGGCGGTGCGCCATGCGGGGAAGGTGATGCCGCGGTTGAAACTGCCATGCGCGTCGCTGTAGAAGTTAGCCGGCGATGCGAAGCTGGGCTAGCTCCCCCACACGGCTTGTGTGCAGTGGCCGGGCAAAAGGTTCATCCCCGTGTGAGACGCCTCTCCCTGCTCCACCGCCGCCGCATCCCTGGCCCTCTTGACGATGAGCCTATTCCACTGGTCGGTGGTGACCGCCTTCCGCTTTGATCATCCGTCCTCCACTCGGTGTTTGACATGCCGGGTGGCCTTGTCATCGGTGCCCTTAGCTTCCTCTGCTTAAGCTGGGTGAAATCGGCGGGGGGGGCACGAGGGGCCACATACTTGTTCGGCGGCATGGCGGTCGGATATGATGAGGAGAATGGCAGGAGCGGTGGGAGATAAGGGGAAGTAATGGGAAAATGGAGCGAAGGGGAGAGAAAACGGCGGGAAATTGGCCGGTGTCACCGACAGCGTGGGCCCACGCGCCTTTTCGCTTCGGTCGGCGCCCCCAGGGGGCTGGGTTCGGCTCGGATTCGCCGGTTGTTTTTTCGGCCCAAACTGTCGATAAACAACGACTTGGGGGTGCGACTGGGCCGATCTTTCACCGCCGGTGCTAAAAAAGTGCCCTGGGGGCATGTTGGGGGGGGGAGTGGAGATGCTCTAATGGAGCAGTTGGTAGGATTGTGTCCACATTTTTTTCGTCCCACCGCTTTCGTCCGGTTTTTTGACTAATTTTTTAGTCCCCTCCTCCACCCCACCCCACGCACGCATCCCAAAAAACACCCCGCAAAAAACCACTCCTATTGATCCCCTCGAGGATATAGCGCTGCCATCATGCGATCTCGAGGTCATGGCACCGCCGTCGTGCGATCTGCTAACTGACACAGACGCACGAGAATGCCGCCGCCGCCGATCTCACTGAGAAGAGCCCGCCGGATCTCGCCTCCATGTTGTGGGATCGCCGCCATAGTTCTGGATCACCTCCGCGAACGTAAGAGGTCACGTCGGTGGCGTCGCGGATCCCCATGGGCGTGGCCACATTGCCGTGATTGGAGGAGACCGTCCCGACCTTCCCTGTTTGGAGGACGAATAGAGGTATTTCGAAGCCCATGTACGTCAATCCCCACCTCCGCTTTCCTCCTTTCCCATCGAGGGCCACCGCGGCTACTTCGTCTTCTATCTCTTGTCTATCTCTGAATGGTGGCGATGGTTGTTGGGGGGCTCTAATGAGGAGGCCCACAAGGGGGAAATGGAAGGTGGCGGAGGAGAGAAGGCCATGGCCGAGAAGCAAGTTAGGCGCCGTTGTATGGACAGGAAAGCGGGCGCTCGGAGGTACCTAGGAAATCGGGAAGGGCTTGGCAGGAGGCCAAGGGTGTCACCAAGGTCTTCCGTGTCTGATGTGGCTTCAACTACGTCGGTATTTCCCCAAAGAGGAAGGGATGATGCAGCACGGATACGGTAGGTACTTCCCTCAGTGATGAGACCAAGGTTATTGAACCAGTAGAATAACCACGCAACACTATGTAAACGGTACCTGCACACAAAGAACAAATACTTGCAACCGGACGCGTAAGAGGGGTTGCCAATCCCTCCATGGTAAAAAGATAGATAAATTTGTAGTAGATTAGATAAATAGATCTCGCGGAAACGCGAAATAAAATAAATAACAAAAAATTGCAGCAAGGTATTTTTGGGTTTTTGGATTAATAGATCTAAAAATAAAATCAAATAAAAAAAGATCTTGAAGGTAAATTTGATAAAGAATAGACCCAACCCACCTGGGCGTGTCTGGGCCAGGCGCGCCTAGGTGGGTTGTGCCCACCTCGGGTACCTTCCGGACTCCATTTTTCTCCCGTTTTCTTGTCCCCCAAGGCGAAAAATCTTTATATACCCCCCGAACATGCTAACCACCGTATCGCAGAGAAATCTCATGTTCTTCTTTCTTCCTGTTTTCTGACAGATCTAGATCGCCATGGCCGCCTCGAGCTCCTCCAAGGACAATTTCTTCAAGAGGGGTAGTAAACCCCTACTTGTCGGAGGTGTTGAAGCACCCTCAAACCATCGAGATGCGTGAGGGGGTGCTCCACACCCAGGATGTTCAGGGACCCAAGGGGAAGGGGACCGTGGAGGCTAGGCTCGAAGACATGGAGCAAGAGGTCTTCAAGTGAAAGGGGATGGTGGAGCGCGGACTCAATGCCAATCACCTCATGATTATGGATCTTATCTGTGATCTCAAGGTGGATGGCCGGCCCATGAAGGACATCGTCTTCTCCCTCACCGAGCTAAATAACTTTCTGCAAAGCCAGATCTATGATCTCCAGAACCAAGTTTTTGAATATGAGATAAGGTTTAAAGGTATGAGTTTGGCT